>NC_090753.1:94558659-94578659 GCF_036898095.1 Palaemon carinicauda | reverse complement strand
ATGTAGGGCAAAGGTAAGAGGCTGTGGCATTGCCCTATCAGGTAGAACAATGCCCCAGAGACTGAGGCAAGGGGCAGTGACATTGCCTTATCAAGCAGGACAGTGCCCCAGAGACTGAGGCAAGTGGCAGTGACATTTCCCTATCAAGCAGGACAATGCCCCAGAGACTGAGGCAAGGGGCAGTGACATTTCCCTATCAAGCAGGACAATGCCCCAAAGACTGAGGCAAGGGGCAGTGGCGTTGCCCTATCAAGCAGGGCAGTACCCCAGACACTGAGGTGGCGTTGCCCTATCAAGCAGGGCAGTGCCCCAGAGACTAAGGTAAGGGGCAGTGACATTGCCCTATCAGGCAGGACAATGTACCAGAGACTGAGGTAAGGGACAGTGACATTTGCCCTATGAAGCAGGGCAGTGCCCCAGAGACTGAGGTAAGGGGCAGTGACATTGCCCTATCAGGCAGGACAATGTACCAGAGACTGAGGTAAGGGACAGTGACATTTGCCCTATGAAGCAGGGCAGTGCCCCAGAGACTGAGGTAAGGGGCAGTGACATTGCCCTATCAGGCAGGACAATGTACCAGAGACTGAGGTAAGGGACAGTGACATTTGCCCTATGAAGCAGGGCAGTGCCCCAGAGACTGAGGTAAGGGGCAGTGACATTGCCCTATCAGGCAGGACAATGTACCAGAGACTGAGGTAAGGGACAGTGACATTTGCCCTATGAAGCAGGGCAGTGCCCCAGAGACTGAGGTAAGGGGCAGTGACATTGCCCTATCAGGCAGGACAATGTACCAGAGACTGAGGTAAGGGACAGTGACATTTGCCCTATGAAGCAGGGCAGTGCCCCAGAGACTGAGGTAAGGGGCAGTGACATTGGCCCTATCAAGCAGGACAATGTACCAGAGACTGAGGTAAGGGACAGTGACATTTGCCCTATGAAGCAGGGCAGTGCCCCAGAGACTGAGGTAAGGGGCAGTGACATTGGCCCTATCAAGCAGGACAATGTACCAGAGACTGAGGTAAGGGGCAGTGACATTGGCCCTATCAAGCAGGACAATGTACCAGAGACTGAGGTAAGGGACAGTGACATTTGCCCTATGAAGCAGGGCAGTGCCCCAGAGACTGAGGTAAGGGGCAGTGACATTGCCCTATCAGGCAGGACAATGTACCAGAGACTGAGGTAAGGGACAGTGACATTTGCCCTATGAAGCAGGGCAGTGCCCCAGAGACTGAGGTAAGGGGCAGTGACATTGCCCTATCAGGCAGGACAATGTACCAGAGACTGAGGTAAGGGACAGTGACATTTGCCCTATGAAGCAGGGCAGTGCCCCAGAGACTGAGGTAAGGGGCAGTGACATTGCCCTATCAGGCAGGACAATGTACCAGAGACTGAGGTAAGGGACAGTGACATTTGCCCTATGAAGCAGGGCAGTGCCCCAGAGACTGAGGTAAGGGGCAGTGACATTGGCCCTATCAAGCAGGACAATGTACCAGAGACTGAGGTAAGGGGCAGTGACATTGGCCCTATCAAGCAGGACAATGTACCAGAGACTGAGGTAAGGGGCAGTGACATTGCCCTATCAAGCAGGACAATGTACCAGAGACTGAGGTAAGGGGCAGTGACATTGCCCTATCAAGCAGGACAATGTACCAGAGACTGAGGTAAGGGGCAGTGACATTGCCCTATGAAGCAGGACAATGCCCCAGAGACTGAGGTAAGGGGCAGTGACATTGGCCCTATCAAGCAGGACAATGTACCAGAGACTGAGGTAAGGGGCAGTGACATTGCCCTATCAAGCAGGACAATGTACCAGAGACTGAGGTAAGGGGCAGTGACATTGGCCCTATCAAGCAGGACAATGTACCAGAGACTGAGGTAAGGGGCAGTGACATTGCCCTATCAAGCAGGACAATGTACCAGAGACTGAGGTAAGGGGCAGTGACATTGCCCTATGAAGCAGGACAATGCCCCAGAGACTGAGGTAAGGGGCAGTGACATTGGCCCTATCAAGCAGGACAATGTACCAGAGACTGAGGTAAGGGGCAGTGACATTTGCCCTATGAAGCAGGGCAGTGCCCCCAGAGACTGAGGTAAGGGGCAGTGACATTTGCCCTATGAAGCAGGACAGTGCCCCAGAGACTGAGGTAAGGGACAGTGACATTTGCCCTATGAAGCAGGGCAGTGCCCCAGAGACTGAGGTAAGGGGCAGTGACATTGCCCTATCAGGCAGGACAATGTACCAGAGACTGAGGTAAGGGACAGTGACATTTGCCCTATGAAGCAGGGCAGTGCCCCAGAGACTGAGGTAAGGGGCAGTGACATTGCCCTATCAGGCAGGACAATGTACCAGAGACTGAGGTAAGGGACAGTGACATTTGCCCTATGAAGCAGGGCAGTGCCCCAGAGACTGAGGTAAGGGGCAGTGACATTGCCCTATCAGGCAGGACAATGTACCAGAGACTGAGGTAAGGGACAGTGACATTTGCCCTATGAAGCATGGCAGTGCCCCAGAGACTGAGGTAAGGGGCAGTGACATTGCCCTATCAGGCAGGACAATGTACCAGAGACTGAGGTAAGGGACAGTGACATTTGCCCTATGAAGCAGGGCAGTGCCCCAGAGACTGAGGTAAGGGGCAGTGACATTGGCCCTATCAAGCAGGACAATGTACCAGAGACTGAGGTAAGGGGCAGTGACATTGGCCCTATCAAGCAGGACAATGTACCAGAGACTGAGGTAAGGGACAGTGACATTTGCCCTATGAAGCAGGGCAGTGCCCCAGAGACTGAGGTAAGGGGCAGTGACATTGCCCTATCAGGCAGGACAATGTACCAGAGACTGAGGTAAGGGACAGTGACATTTGCCCTATGAAGCAGGGCAGTGCCCCAGAGACTGAGGTAAGGGGCAGTGACATTGGCCCTATCAAGCAGGACAATGTACCAGAGACTGAGGTAAGGGGCAGTGACATTGGCCCTATCAAGCAGGACAATGTACCAGAGACTGAGGTAAGGGACAGTGACATTTGCCCTATGAAGCAGGGCAGTGCCCCAGAGACTGAGGTAAGGGGCAGTGACATTGGCCCTATCAAGCAGGACAATGTACCAGAGACTGAGGTAAGGGGCAGTGACATTGGCCCTATCAAGCAGGACAATGTACCAGAGACTGAGGTAAGGGGCAGTGACATTGCCCTATCAAGCAGGACAATGTACCAGAGACTGAGGTAAGGGGCAGTGACATTGCCCTATGAAGCAGGACAATGCCCCAGAGACTGAGGTAAGGGGCAGTGACATTTGCCCTATGAAGCAGGACAGTGCCCCAGAGACTGAGGTAAGGGGCAGTGACATTTGCCCTATGAAGCAGGGCAGTGCCCCCAGAGACTGAGGTAAGGGGCAGTGACATTTGCCCTATGAAGCAGGACAGTGCCCCAGAGACTGAGGTAAGGGGCAGTGACATTGCCCTATGAAGCAGGACAATGCCCCAGAGACTGAGGTAAGGGGCAGTGACATTTGCCCTATGAAGCAGGGCAGTGCCCCAGAGACTGAGGTAAGGGGCAGTGACATTTGCCCTATGAAGCAGGGCAGTGCCCCCAGAGACTGAGGTAAGGGGCAGTGACATTTGCCCTATGAAGCAGGGCAGTGCCCCCAGAGACTGAGGTAAGGGGCAGTGACATTTGCCCTATGAAGCAGGGCAGTGCCCCCAGAGACTGAGGTAAGGGGCAGTGACATTTGCCCTATCAAGCAGGACAATGCCCTAGAGACTGACAATACTCATATGATCAGCGCCCAAGCCCCCTCTCTACCCAAGCTAGGACCAAGGAGGGCCAGGCAGTGGCTGCTGATTACTCAGCAGATAGACTTATAGGCTCCCAAACACTCACATCCTTAGCTTGCAAGGATGATGAGGTTGCATCGACCAAAGGAACTCAACGAATTTGAGCGGGTCTCGAACCTCAGTCTGGCATTCACCAGTCAGGGACGTTACCACATTAGCCACCACCACTAGCGGCTAGCAGCTGGCTTTTCTCGTCTCATTTACTCGATAGGGAACGTTCATGAGACCGTTACGTTCGTCCACATTCCAAACTGGATATATCTGGGGTAATTTATCGTTCTGTTCGATAACACAGGAAAATGAGACTTGATTGTGATTGTGCATTTTTTTTTTTTTTTTTTTTTTTTTTTTTTTTTTTTTTTTTTGGCCAGAGGGGGTGGGGAATCGTTTGTTGCTGCTTTTTTTTGCTAGGGGGGAGAGGGGAGAGGGGGTCGTTTGTTGCTTATGCGTCTTTGTTGCAAGAGCATCGGCATTTTAAGTTGTTTTTATTGACAGCGAGACAAACCTGCTTGATAGAACGCAGTCATTGGAACCAATTGGGAAATGAACAAGTGGGAAGTAATGCTGAAATTCAGAAATACAAAACGATGAAGAAAATGCTTCAAGCTAAGTAAAATCGAACAATGAAGGAAATATAGAAAGTAGAGAGAGATGTTGAAAGAAATCTAAAATCGATGGAAATGCAACGAAAAGGAATTATAAAATTGCGAAGAGAACCAAGAAAGAAATTAAAAAAAATCGGAAAGGATGAATTTTCTATATAAATATTCTTGTATTAATTCAAGATAAACTTATACTTATTGATAAGTGTTATTATTATTATTATTGATTATTATTATTATTATTATTATCATTATTATTATTATTATTACTATTATTATTATTATTATTATTATTATTATTATTATTATTATCTTTATCATTATTTGCTAAGCTACAACCCTACTTGGAAAAGCAGGATGGATGCTACAAGCCCAGGGGCTCCAACAGGGAAAATAGCCCAGTCAGGAAAGGAAACTAGGAAAATTAAAATATTTAAACAACAGTAACATTAAAATAAATATCTCCTATATAAACTTAGAAGAGAGAAATAAGATAGAATAGTGTGCCCAAGTGTACCCTCAAGCAAGACAATTCTAAACAAAGACAGTGGAAGACCATGGTACAGAGGCTATGGCACTACCCAAGACTAGAAAGCAATGGTTTGATTTTGGGGTGTCCTTGTCCTAGAAGAGCTGCTTTACCATAGCTAAAGACTCTCTTCTACAGAGGCTATGGCACTACCCAAGACTAGAAAACAATGGTTTGATTTTGGGGTGTCCTTCTCCTAGAAGAGCTGCTTCTTCTACAGAGGCTATGGCACTACCCAAGACTAGAAAACAATGGTTTGATGTTGGGGTGTCCTTGTCCTAGAAGAGCTGCTTTGCCATGGCTGAAGAGTCTCTTCTACAGAGGCTATGGCCCTACCCAAGACTAGAAAACAATGGTTTGATGTTGGGGTGTCCTTCTCCTAGAAGAGCTGCTTTGCCATGGCTGAAGAGTCTCTTCTACAGAGGCTATGGCCCTACCCAAGACTAGAAAACAATGGTTTGATGTTGGGGTGTCCTTCTCCTAGAAGAGCTGCTTTGCCATGGCTGAAGAGTCTCTTCTACAGAGGCTATGGCCCTACCCAAGACTAGAAAACAATGGTTTGATGTTGGGGTGTCCTTCTCCTAGAAGAGCTGCTTTGCCATGGCTGAAGAGTCTCTTCTACAGAGGCTATGGCCCTACCCAAGACTAGAAAACAATGGTTTGATGTTGGGGTGTCCTTCTCCTAGAAGAGCTGCTTTGCCATGGCTGAAGAGTCTCTTCTACAGAGGCTATGGCCCTACCCAAGACTAGAAAACAATGGTTTGATGTTGGGGTGTCCTTCTCCTAGAAGAGCTGCTTTGCCATGGCTGAAGAGTCTCTTCTACAGAGGCTATGGCCCTACCCAAGACTAGAAAACAATGGTTTGATGTTGGGGTGTCCTTCTCCTAGAAGAGCTGCTTTGCCATGGCTGAAGAGTCTCTTCTACAGAGGCTATGGCCCTACCCAAGACTAGAAAACAATGGTTTGATGTTGGGGTGTCCTTCTCCTAGAAGAGCTGCTTTGCCATGGCTGAAGAGTCTCTTCTACAGAGGCTATGGCCCTACCCAAGACTAGAAAACAATGGTTTGATGTTGGGGTGTCCTTCTCCTAGAAGAGCTGCTTTGCCATGGCTGAAGAGTCTCTTCTACAGAGGCTATGGCCCTACCCAAGACTAGAAAACAATGGTTTGATGTTGGGGTGTCCTTCTCCTAGAAGAGCTGCTTTGCCATGGCTGAAGAGTCTCTTCTACAGAGGCTATGGCCCTACCCAAGACTAGAAAACAATGGTTTGATGTTGGGGTGTCCTTCTCCTAGAAGAGCTGCTTTGCCATGGCTGAAGAGTCTCTTCTACAGAGGCTATGGCCCTACCCAAGACTAGAAAACAATGGTTTGATGTTGGGGTGTCCTTCTCCTAGAAGAGCTGCTTTGCCATGGCTGAAGAGTCTCTTCTACAGAGGCTATGGCCCTACCCAAGACTAGAAAACAATGGTTTGATGTTGGGGTGTCCTTCTCCTAGAAGAGCTGCTTTACCATAGCTGAAGAGTCTCTTCTACAGAGGCTATGGCACTACCCAAGACTAAAGAACAATGGTTTGATTTTGGAGTGTCCTTCTCCTAGAAGAGCTGCTTGCCATACCTAAAGAGTCTCTTCTACCCTTACCAAGAGGAAAGTAGCCACTGAACAAAGTTTAAGTTTTATATAATTTATTTTTTTCTGTATTCAGCTATTTAGTTGCCGTATTAAGTTCGCCGCTGGGGCTCCACGTGAGGTGCACTATGGGCGTTGCAAAAGGATATTTGCAGCATCCTATAGGCTTCCAGCTACAAACTACACCCACTTTTCATCCTTCAGCTTGACCTCTATTTCCGCTTCCTATCGTGTGATGAATAGCCTCCCGGTCCCGGTGCTTGACCACCCTTTAATAAGTATAATTCAAGTAATTTATTATTATTATTATTATTATTATTGTTGTTGTTGTTGTTGTTGTTGTTAAAGAAGTATCTCCAAATGTGATGACTACAAAAATACTTTGTAACTCTTTCCTCTGGAAATCTTGTAACTACATATCCTCGGGGAACTCTTCTTCTTCATTGTCTGCATCTTTTCCCACTTTTATGTACTTTCCTTTTTCCTCCTGAAATCTTAGAGCTTGTTCTACCCGAGTGATCCAATCAGATTACTCTCCTCTGGATTATTATTATTAATATTATTACTAGTTAAGCTACAACCGTAGGTGGAAAATTAAGATGCTATAAACCCAAGGGTTCTAACAGGGAAAAATAGCCCAGTGAGAAAAGGAAATAAGGAAATAAATAAACGATCTGAGAAATATGGAACAATTAAGATAAAATATTTTTTTAAAAAGTAACATTAGAATAGATATTTCATATATAAACTATAAAAAGACTTATGTCAACCTGTTCAGTACATTTGCTGCAAGTTTGAACTTTTGAAGTTTTACCGATTCAACTACCCGATTAAGAAAATCGTTCCACAACTTGGTCACAGCTGGAATAAAGCTTCTAGAATACTGTGTAGTATTAAGCCTCATGATCTAGAAGGCCTGCCTATTAGAATTAACTGCATGGCTTGTATTACGAACAGGATGGAAGTGTCCGGGAAGATCCAAATGTAAAGTATCATCAGAATTATGAAAAATCTTATGCAACATGCCCAAATCAGTTGACATTGAACATTAACTAAATGAGGAGAGACGCAGACGTATAAATAGCCTTAATGCCTAATGAGCAATTGGCATTATTGGCATCTGGAGGGTTTTCTGGTCTTTATCTCGGTGAATACCCAGAGTGACCCCCGTTGGGTAGCCGACGAAGGTCAGAGTTGCCGAACACGGGGTCACTCTCTCTCTCTCTCTCTCTCTCTCTCTCTCTCTCTCTCTCTCTCTCTCTCTCTCTCTCTCTCTCTCTCTCTCTCTCAAAGACAGTGTGTCAGAGTGAATATTTTTTCCCGTTGTGATTTGTAAGCCTTTTTATCTTTGCTACTTGGAGAGACTTCTGATTGCCGTTATATGCGTTGATAGGTGCTTATGCTTTTGAGAGAGAGAGAGAGAGAGAGAGAGAGAGAGAGAGAGAGAGAGAGAGAGAGATAATTTGTTTTAAAGATTTCACAGTTTATATAGGAAATATTTATTTTAATGTTACTGTTCTTAAGATATTTAATTTTTCATTATTTCCTTCCCTCACTCGGCTATTTTCCCTGTTGGAGCCCCTGGGCTTAGAACATCCTGCTTTTCCAACTAGGGTTGTAGCTTATTTCAAATGCAAAACTCTCAGGAATGCTGTGCAAAACATGCCTCTTAAGTTTTGTATTTAAGGAGACAAAGTACACATCTATTCGGAAGCATTTATAACAGCAGAGTTAGTATTCGGTTAAAAGTAAACCGTATAAGGAATTGACCGTCGAAATGAACGGACTTGACAGTAAATCTTACAGAACTATTATTATTATTGTTATTATTACTTGCTAAGCTACAACCCTAGTTGGAAAAGCTGGATGCTATAAGTCAAGGGGCCCCAACAGGGAAAATAGCCCAGTGAGGAAATGAAACAAGGAAAAAGAAATATTTTAAGAACAGCAATATCAAAACAAATACTTCCTATGTAAATTATGAATAGTGCTGCTGAGTGTACCCTCAAGCAAGAGAACTCTAACCCAAGAAAGTGGAAGACCATGGTACAGAGGCTATGACACTACCCAAGACTAGAGAACAATGGTTTGATTTTGGAGTGTCTTCCTGGAAGAGCTGCTTACCAAAGCTAAAGAGTCTCTTCTACCCTTACCAAGAGGAAAGTACACCCTGAACAATTACAGTGCAATTAAACTTGATCAGAATCAAGACAGGGATGATAATAGTGGTTATGATGAACAAAATATTCTGGCATTAGATGATTAAGGCTGTATATAAAAAAGAAATGGACATGGGCATGTTATGTAATGAGAATGACAGGTAGCAGATGGACATTTAAAACTAACGGAATGAGTCCTAACAAAAGTTCAAAGTTGCAGCAAATGTTTTTATGTTGAACAGGCTGTCATAAGTCTTCTTTTTTTATAGTTTATAAATGACATATCTGTTTTGATGTTACTGTTTTTAAAATATTGTATTGTTAATTTTTTCACCTTTGTTTATTTCCTTATTTCCGTTCCTCACAGGGCTATATTTCGCTATTGGAGCCCTTAGGTTTATAGCATCTTGCTTTTCCAACTAGGGTTGTAGCATAGGTAATAATAATAATAATAATAATAATAATAATAATATAGATGGCAAAAGCAGGGGAAGGGAGAGAAGACGTTGGATTGATGAATTAGGAAAATTTGCGGGTATAAACTGGCTAGGGGCTCCAACAGGGAAAAAACCTAGTGAGGAAAGGAAACAAGGAAATAAACTACAAGAGAAGTAATGAACAATCAAAATATTTTAGGAATAGTAACAATATTAAATTAGGTCTTTCATATATAGATTATAAAAACTTGTCAAATGGAAGGGCTTGTCTGAGGCCTTTGTTCTGCAGTGGACTAGTAACGGGTTATGATGATGATGAAGAATTAAACACTGTAGAAAAAACACCCTTAAAGGTTTTAAAGGTCGCTCATTAATGTCAGAGGCAAAGGACAGTGACATTGCCCTATCGAGCTGGACAATGCCCTAGAGACTGACCATTTATACATATTTTCAGCGCCCAAGGCCCCTCTCCACCCAATATAGGACCAGGGAGGGCCAGGCTAATAGACGTATAGGCTCTCCCCATCCTTAGCTCACAAGAATGGTGAGGTTGCAGCAACCAAAGAAACTAAGAATTTGAGCAGTACTCAAACCTCAGTCTGGCGTTCACCAGTGAGGGACGTTACCTCGGCCACCATAATCCTTATTAAGGATTTTCTAGGGATCTCATCTCTCCACCTTGAATTGTAAAACTAAAAAAAACATTTAGCAGGAAATTAACGACTCTTTTATCATAAACGGATACCACAAACTGCACCCGACACCTAAATGGGACACTATAAAAAGATAAATATTTGAAAACGGTGAATTAGTTTTCGAAAATAAAAGAGGATCTAATCGAATTTATAACAACATCGAATCAACTCCATTATCTGTCAGCGCCCGTAGCTACGTCTGGAGCCGGTTCGAATTCAGGAGCGCCAGTCTCCATTAGAGCAGGAAAAAAAAAAGAAGAAGAAATAAAAACATTTGTCGCAGCCCGGCCTGGCCTCGAAAGACGCGTAACTCAGATATGGCTTATCCTTAGACCTTGGTTTATCCGAAATGACGCGGTTTCTATCCTTATTCGGGATAATCCTACCTTCTCCATTCTCCCCCCCCCCCTACCTCTTCTCTCTCCCTCCTCTCTCCCTCTCCCACTTTCTCACCTCCTCTCCCTCATTATTCATCACCCCTTTGTCCTGATTTGCAGTCGGACCCTTGAGATAACATTCTTGAAGTACACGAGACGGTAAAGTGCGAATTAAGATCAGTGTCTTCGAGAATGGAGAGACTGTCAGTTTTAGTTTTGTTTATTGTGTTGCTTTGACGCGAACGAAGAAAGGCTGAGAATGGCGCATAATTACGACCTAAATTTGAGGTATGTGATACTCCCCGAGAGAGATTAGTTCCCCAAATGCTCAGCTGGACTCCACAAGGCGCTAGATGAGTCGGGAGACCCAGGCCTACATGACTGAGGACTATGAAGCGCGTAGATGATGATGAATTATGAAGTATTGATTTAAAAGCTCAAGATGGTGAGGGGTAGATGGAGATGGTTTGGACATGTTCTTCGCAACCCCCAAGAGAGATTAGTTCACCAAACGTTCAGCTGGGCTCCACAAGGCACTAGATGAGTCGGAAGACTTAGGCCTACATGGCTGAGGGCTATGAAGCGCGAAGTTGAAGATGATGAATGGAGAAGTATTGATTTAAAAGCTCAAGATGGTGAGGGGTAGATGGAGATGGTTTGGGTAAGCTCTTCGCACTCCCCAAGAGAGATTAGTTCACCAAATGTTCAGCTGGGCTCCACAAGGCACTAGAAGTGTCGGAAGACCCAGGCCTACATGGCTGAGGACTATGAAGTGCGAAGTAGATGATAATGAATGGAGAAGTATTGATATGAAAGCTCAAGATAGAGACGACTGGCGAAATGTAACCGAGTCCCTTTGTGTCAATAGACGTAGGAGGAGATGATGATGATGATTATGTATATGGCAGTTTTATTACGAGGCAAATGGCTCAGTCAGTATTTCTTATATTGATTGCAATCATCATTTATGTATATTTAAGTCACTCCTCTTGGCGCTCCTGATCATCAGAATGGTTCCTATGTTTTGCCAGTTTATAATTCTAGTTAGTTTTATTGAAGCACTTGTACTGTGGAATGATCATCCTAATCAGGTAGTTGAATCGGTGGAACTTCAAAAGTTCAAAAAGTTCAAACTTGCAGAGAATGTTTTTATATTGAACAGGTTGACACAAGTCTCTTATAGTTTTATGAAAGATCTATTTTAATGTTTTTTTCTGTTGTTAAAGTGTTTTATTTGTATTGTTCTTTACTTCGCTTGTAGGTTGTTTATTTCCTTATCTCCTTTCCTCACTGGGATATTTTTCCCTTTTGGAGCATTTGGGCTTTTATCATCCTGTCTTTCCAACCAGGATTGAAGCTTAGCTAATAATAATAATAAAAGTAACAATAATTTTATTTGCTGTCCAAAGAAATTTAATTTTCCAACATGTTTGATAGTATGAAATAAGCATCAAACTTAATCTTATTATATGGTCTGATGCTAACAACATTTTTGGATGGTAATCAACGCATTTCGAGGACGAAAAGATACACCCTGAATCGAGGATCCAGAGAAGAAGAACTCTGGATCCTGCTTGAATCCATAACAAGGTAGTAGGTTGGCCATGGCACCAGCCACCCGTTGAGATACTACCGCTAGAGAGGTATGGGTTCCTTTGACAGTACTACATTAGATCTTTCTCTCTGGTAACAGTTCATTTGCCCTTTGCCTACACTTGCACCTAATAGTCTGGCCTATTCTTTACATATCCTCCTTTGTCCTCGTGCACCTGATAACACCAAGATAACCGAAAAGTTCTTCTTCACTTAAGGAGTTAACTCATCATCATCATAATCATCTCCTTCTACGGCTACTGACGCAAAGGTCCTAGGTTAGATTTCGTCTGTCGTCTCTATCTTGAGCTTTTAACTACTGCACTGTAATTGTTCAGTGGCTACTTCTTGGTAAAGGTAGAAGAGAGACTCCTTCTAGGAGAAAGACACTCCAAAATCAAACCATTGTTCTCTAGTCTTGGGTAGTGCCATAGCCTCTGTACTATGGTCTTTCACTGTCTTGGGTTAGAGTGCTCATTCTTGAGGGTACACTCAGGCATACTACTCTTGCTTTTTCCTTATATCCTTTTCTCACTGGGCTATTTTCCCTATTGGCGCTCTTAAGATTATTGCATCTGCTTTCCCAAATAGGGTTGTAAGCTAGCTAGTAATACCTGCATTTCCAACTAGGGTTGTGAGCTAGCTAGTAATACCTGCTTTTCCAACTAGGGTTGTGAGCTAGCTAGTAATACCTGCATTTCCAACTAGGGTTGTGAGCTAGCTAGTAATACCTGCTTTTCCAACTAGGGCTGTGAGCTAGCTAGTAATACCTGCATTTCCAACTAGGGTTGTGAGCTAGCTAGTAATACCTGCTTTTCCAACTAGGGCTGTGAGCTAGCTAGTAATACCTGCATTTCCAACTAGGGTTGTGAGCTAGCTAGTAATACCTGCATTTCCAACTAGGGCTGTGAGCTAGCTAGTAATACCTGCTTTTCCAACTAGGGTTGTGAGCTAGCTAGTAATACCTGCTTTTCCAACTAGGGCTGTGAGCTAGCTAGTAATACCTGCTTTTCCAACTAGGGCTGTGAGCTAGCTAGTAATACCTGCATTTCCAACTAGGGCTGTGAGCTAGCTAGTAATACCTGGATTTCCAAATAGGGCTGTGAGCTAGCTAGTAATACCTGCATTTCCAAATAGGGTTGTGAGCTAGCTAGTAATACCTGCTTTTCCAACTAGGGTTGTAAGCTAGCTAGTAATACCTGCTTTCCTTACTAGGGTTGTAAGCTAGCTAGTAATACCTGCTTTTCCAACTAGGGCTGTAAGCAAGCTAGTAATACCTGCTTTTCCAACTAGGGCTGTAAGCAAGCTAGTAATACCTGCATTTCCAACTAGGGTTGTGAGCTAGCTAGTAATACCTGTTTTTCCAACTAGGGTTGTAAGCTAGCTAGTAATACCTGCTTTTCCAACTAGGGTTGTAAGCTAGCTAGTAATACCTGCATTTCCAACTAGGGTTGTAAGCTAGCTAGTAATACCTGCTTTTCCAACTAGGGTTGTAAGCTAGCTAGTAATACCTGCTTTTCCAACTAGGGCTGTAAGCAAGCTAGTAATACCTGCATTTCCAACTAGGGTTGTAAGCTAGCTAGTAATACCTGCATTTCCAACTAGGGTTGTGAGCTAGCTAGTAATACCTGCTTTTCCAACTAGGGTTGTGAGCTAGCTAGTAATACCTGCTTTTCCAACTAGGGTTGTGAGCTAGCTAGTAATACCTGCTTTTCCAACTAGGGTTGTAAGCTAGCTAGTAATACCTGCATTTCCAACTAGGGTTGTGAGCTAGCTAGTAATACCTGCTTTTCCAACTAGGGTTGTAAGCTAGCTAGTAATACCTGCATTTCCAACTAGGGTTGTGAGCTAGCTAGTAATACCTGCTTTTCTAACTAGGGCTGTAAGCAAGCTAGTAATACCTGCATTTCCAACTAGGGTTGTAAGCTAGCTAGTAATACCTGCATTTCCAACTAGGGTTGTGAGCTAGCTATTAATACCTGCTTTTCCAACTAGGGCTGTAAGCTAGCTAGTAATACCTGCATTTCCAACTAGGGTTGTGAGCTAGCTAGTAATACCTGCTTTTCCAACTAGGGCTGTAAGCAAGCTAGTAATACCTGCTTTTCCAACTAGGGTTGTGAGCTAGCTAGTAATACCTGCATTTCCAACTAGGGTTGTAAGCTAGCTATTAATACCTGCTTTTCCAACTAGGGCTGTAAGCAAGCTAGTAATACCTGCATTTCCAACTAGGGTTGTAAGCTAGCTAGTAATACCTGCTTTTCCAACTAGGGTTGTAAGCAAGCTAGTAATACCTGCATTTCCAACTAGGGTTGTAAGCTAGCTAGTAATACCTGCATTTCCAACTAGGGTTGTAAGCTAGCTATTAATACCTGCTTTTCCAACTAGGGCTGTAAGCAAGCTAGTAATACCTGCATTTCCAACTAGGGTTGTAAGCTAGCTAGTAATACCTGCTTTTCCAACTAGGGTTGTAAGCAAGCTAGTAATACCTGCATTTCCAACTAGGGTTGTAAGCTAGCTAGTAATACCTGCTTTTCCAACTAGGGTTGTAAGCAAGCTAGTAATACCTGCATTTCCAACTAGGGTTGTAAGCTAGCTAGTAATACCTGCATTTCCAACTAGGGTTGTGAGCTAGCTAGTAATACCTGCATTTCCAACTAGGGTTGTAAGCTAGCTAATAATACCTGCTTTTCCAACTAGGGCTGTAAGCAAGCTAGTAATACCTGCATTTCCAACTAGGGTTGTAAGCTAGCTAGTAATACCTGCTTTTCCAACTAGGGTTGTAAGCTAGCTAATAATACCTGCTTTTCCAACTAGGGTTGTAAGCTAGCTATTAATACCTGCTTTTCCAACTAGGGCTGTAAGCAAGCTAGTAATACCTGCATTTCCAACTAGGGTTGTGAGCTAGCTAGTAATACCTGCTTTTCCAACTAGGGCTGTAAGCAAGCTAGTAATACCTGCATTTCCAACTAGGGTTGTGAGCTAGCTAGTAATACCTGCATTTCCAACTAGGGTTGTGAGCTAGCTATTAATACCTGCTTTTCCAACTAGGGCTGTAAGCAAGCTAGTAATACCTGCATTTCCAACTAGGGTTGTGAGCTAGCTAGTAATACCTGCATTTCCAACTAGGGTTGTAAGCTAGCTAGTAATACCTGCTTTTCCAACTAGGGTTGTAAGCTAGCTATTAATACCTGCTTTTCCAACTAGGGCTGTAAGCAAGCTAGTAATACCTGCATTTCCAACTAGGGTTGTAAGCTAGCTAGTAATACCTGCTTTTCCAACTAGGGTTGTAAGCTAGCTAATAATACCTGCTTTTCCAACTAGGGTTGTAAGCTAGCTATTAATACCTGCTTTTCCAACTAGGGCTGTAAGCAAGCTAGTAATACCTGCATTTCCAACTAGGGTTGTGAGCTAGCTATTAATACCTGCTTTTCCAACTAGGGCTGTAAGCAAGCTAGTAATACCTGCATTTCCAACTAGGGTTGTGAGCTAGCTAGTAATACCTGCATTTCCAACTAGGGTTGTAAGCTAGCTATTAATACCTGCTTTTCCAACTAGGGCTGTAAGCAAGCTAGTAATACCTGCATTTCCAACTAGGGTTGTAAGCTAGCTAGTAATACCTGCTTTTCCAATTAGGGTTGTAAGCTAGCTAGTAATACCTGCTTTTCCAATTAGGGTTGTAAGCTAGCTAGTAATAGTAATATATATTTACTTCTTGATAGGATAAAACATGCCATGTGTTGTTTATCAATGTTCAATATCAATACCTTGTCAAATTTCTATCAAGAATATACACATATGCCAATTGCTTTTAATCTCTTGTGGAATTTTTTTTTTCTTTTTTTCCAACCCACTGATTGAACAAGCAAGGTGAAACCGCACACTTCAGTTAGCAAAAATGGTTCTCAAATGTTATGTAGTATTTTATTTTATTTATTTATTTATTTTTCTTTTGCTCCTTTATATAACACGCACGTGCCTATTCTCATTGACGTATAACACACACCCAATTATAGTATATGACTATTAGCCTTGTTGAGTCTTCCCAACACTTGTCTGACGCTCGTGACATAGTATTGCATGGGGAGTCATTGACATAACTTCTCATTGATTAGTATATAATTTTTTATTTCCCTGGCCCTCTTTGTATAATACTGTTAATCAGTTTATTTATTAATCTATTTATTTACCTGGTTATTAAGTTAGTTCCTTTTTATTAGTATTATTATTATTATTATTATGATGTTGAATAAGTTATCTTAATGCTCCATATCTTTCGATACCGAATTAAATAATAACACCGACTTTTAATTATTTCTATGTCTGATGCCTGTTTTAAACCCAAAATTATGATGGTTTAAGCAACAAATAAAGTTCTAAGACCTTATGTTATCTTCTTCCCTTACCAAGAGGAAAGGAGCCACTGAATAATTACGGTGCAGTACAGTAGTTAACCCCTGGAGCGAAGAAGAATTGTTTGGTAATCTCAATGTTGTCAGATGTATGAGGACAGAGAAGAACATGTAAAGAATGGGTCTAACTATTCGGTGTATGTGTAGACAAAAGAAAAATTATCCGTAACCATAGAGATGGATCCTATATGGCTAGTCAAAGGACCCAATAACTCTCTGGCTGTAGAATCTTAATGGGTTGCTGGTGCCCTAGCCAACCTACTACTTTGTAATGACAGAGAGACGAGATGAATGAAAAAGAGTTCATTCAACAAGACAACGAGCTTATATACAAATAGTTGAGAGCAAGAATGGCACAAAATTCAAACGGTACAAAACATGCAATAGCAAGCTGAAATAAGTTTCTATTATCAGTGCCGGGGAGAACGAGAGATGATAAAAAGACAATATCGTAACTGTACTAGCGTGTAAGAAACGCGTGCGGTACACACACGAGCTTCTCAAATCCATAAGCTGTAATTTTCACCTTTGGTTTAATAAGCGTATAATTAGTCTAGTTAATAAATAACAATTGATAATTAACTCGGTTGGTGGGAATATATTCACATCCTAATGATCTTCCCACATCTCGTAAATTGTAATTTCCATCTTTGGTTTAATAAGACATTCTAAAAGCGTGTAATCAGGCCAGTTAATAAATGACACTTGATAATTACTCACCCGGTTTGTGGAAGATTTATTGATTCCACTCGTCGATTTTCCTGTAAATCATCATCTTGTCATCGGGAAGTCTCTGCTTTCAATTTCACAAGTCAGAGAAGCTGGTCAGCCTTAGTCAGGCATTTAGATAAACATCTAGAGATATCGCAGTAACGGCGAAAACAAAACCGAACAAGGAGGCCGGTTATCGTGCGCCAATCTCTCTGGGCGGCTGTCTTGCATGTTGTTCAAGAGTTGTCGTACTTAGTATTCAGAGTCGGCCGTCGAGTTTTGACTGACTCCATAATGAGGCCTTTTGATTGGTGCCGAAAGCTCGATCTTAGATCGTCAAGAGATTTCAATCGTCGCTTCGTCCCATTCGGTTAGATAGATGTTACGGCTTGATAGGCAGCAGCCAGGCACCGTCAGGAACACTGTGAAGACTGAAATAAATATTAATTATTGATAATGTGTGATAACCATTTTATTTTTCGTATGCAGGCTGAATTAAGACGTATGTACATGCATACTTATATTTTGTATGTCCATATTTTTATCTCAAGTCAAGCTGTCTTCATAAAACAGTGTCTGATACCAGAGAAAAATCATCAACTTTCTGAGTATTAATCACTTCAGTAATTATTCATCAGGAACATGCCAAACCCGCCACACATACAAACCGTAATTCTCTCGTATCCTTCACTCATTTTGGTGTTATTAGATATTAAGGTCCTTTCTTTTTAATAAGTCTTTCATACCATCTACGCAACGCTTTCTAGGCCTTCATTTCCTTCCAGCACAACAGTTACACTTTTTGTTCGCTAACACACTCGGCCATTCTCTCCACACATACAAACCATAATTCTCGCGTATCCTTCTCTCCCTTTTGGTCGTATTGAATATTAAGGTCATTTCTTTATAATAAGCCTTTCATACCATTTATGCAACGACTTCTAGACCTTCATTTCCTCCTAGCACAACCATTACACTTTTTATTCGCTAACATACCTGTCGGCCATTTTCTCCACACAAACTAACCATAATTCTCTCGTATCCTTCACTCACTTTTGGTGTTATTAGATATTAAGGTCCTTTCTCTTTAATAAGTCTTTAATACCATCTATGCAACGACTTCTAGACCTTCATTTCCTCCTAGCACAACCATTACACTTTTTATTCGCTAACATACTGTTGGCCATTCTCTATACACATACAAACTATAATTCTCTCGTATCCTTACTCCATTTTGGTCTTATTAAATATTAAGGTCCTTTTTTTTTCAATAAGTCTTTCATACCATTTACGCAACGCTTTGTAGTCCTTCATTTCCTTCCAGCACAACCATTATACTTTCTGTTCGCTAACATACTGTTGGCCATTCTCTCCACACGTACAAACCATAATTCTCTCGTATCCTTCACTCACTTTTGGTGTTATTAGATATTAAGGTCCTTTCTCTTTAATAAGTCTTTAATACCATCTATGCAACGACTTCTAGACCTTCATTTTCTTCCATCACAACCATTACATTTTTTGTTCGCTCGTATACTGTCGGCCATTCTCTCCACTTATTCAAACCGTATGTCTCTCGTATCCTTCACTTTATTTGGTCGTATTGAATATTAAGGTACTTTCTTTTTAATACGTCTTTCATACCATTTACCCAACTCTTTCTAGACCTTCATTTCCTTGCAGCACAACAATTACACTTTTTGTATGTTAACGCACTGTGGGCCATTCTCTCCACACATACAAACCATAATTCTCTCGTATCCGTCACTCCCCTTTGGTCTTTCATACCATTCAAGCAACGCTTTCTAGGTCTTCGTTTCCTTCCAGCACAGCCAATACACTTTTTATTCACTAACATACTGTCGGCCATTCTTTCCACATGACCGAATCACTAGGATTTGTTCTGATCCATCGCTACTTACGCCAACCTTTTTGACACTTAAATGTATCACCCCATTTGTCACAACTGAGTAATCAGTTCATCTTATTAACTAAATTCTCCTTGTTTCTTTCATTCGCTATCAGCGTCCACACTTCACTTCCCTAAAGGATAATTGGTTCAACAATCCTGTTTCCTGGTCTTTTGCGCACATTCTGCTTCCTTTCTTGCTTCTTTGCTTACTTCTTGCCATCATCCATCTTTGTTTTACTGCCAGATACGTATGCGAGTCTCTCTCTCTCTCTCTCTCTCTCTCTCTCTCTCTCTCTCTCTCTCTCTCTCTCTCTCTCTCTCTCTCATATTACAGTCGATTCACAATCAAATGTCTGTCTTAATTCACCCTCTAGGCCATCAGAAACTTAAGATTCCTTCAAAGAAACCCGCCCATACCGTTATTTCCTTCTCCTGTTCAGTAATCGAACCCAGGGTCCTGTGGTGTTAGCAGAGAGAGAGAGAGAGAGAGAGAAAATCAGAGTGCCATTATGTTATAAAGAACAAGGATTTTATATATGAAATCAAAGACACAACACATTTATATATATATATATATATATATATATATATATAGAGAGAGAGAGAGAGAGAGAGAGAGAGAGAGAGAGAGAGAGAGAGAGAGAGAGAGAGAGAGAGAGAGATAGGTATTAGAATATCACAAATCCAAGCGATTATTAGCCCCACGTAATAGACTGAACAAACGATTTTCTTTGAGATGGACTTGCATGCACGGCCATCATGTACGTGCGTGTATTTGTCTTGAGCAGCCTCGTGCAGATTCTGCGGTGGTGGTCAACGCTATATTGACTTTGAAATGGACTACAGAAGGATTAGCCTAGTGGCATCTCCAGGTTTTCGCGTTGCCATTATCTTTTCTCGGAGCCCGTCCTCTTGCGGTTTTTTACTCGGAACCTTCAAAGCTAGTCTTCCGATGATTTTAAATTTTACTACCATCTGCCATTTCGCTTCTAGTTATTCTTTGTTATTCTTTATTAGGGTAGAAGAGACTCTTTAGCTATGGTAAAGGTCTATAGGAGAAGGTCAGTCCAAAATCGAACCATTGCTCTCTAGTCTTGGGTAGCGCCATAGCCTCTGTACCAT
>NC_090753.1:94539373-94549373 GCF_036898095.1 Palaemon carinicauda | reverse complement strand
AACTTAATAAAAAAAAATAGACTTGCCAGCCTGTTCAACACAATTCTCTCTCTCTCTCTCTCTCTCTCTCTCTCTCTCTCTCTCTCTCTCTCTCTCTCTCTCTGCGGCAACAGACGAACACCTGATTCAGACAGACAGACAGACCATAGCGACCAGTTATCCGTAAGACTAATCGTAACATAAAAAAGAATGGAAAGTCGGTGCTACTATAGCGTGAGGTCTACCGCCATATGTCGCCTACCCAGGCGGAGGGTGAGGTCTACCACGCGACAAGCTTGGACCTTCCGCAACTAAATGCCATGGGGTACCAGCATTCTACAGTGAACCACCAGCAATATTATGTAGATCCAGCGACAGGAGCACACACACAGGCAATTGAGCGATCGTGGTTGGACGCTAAAACGATGATTCTGAAGAGATTAATGCGAGGTGTTGGTCGTCAGCTGTTCCAGTCTCATTTTGATTATTTTTGCTGGAGGTGATGAGAAAAAATTCCAATGATCTATTTGTGTCTTTCTTAGAAGATGTACGAAGTGTGTACCGCTAGGATAAATGTATGGAAATATATGATTAACATGTTTTATTTTTACATTTATTCTTTTTTTAATGTAATTAGAAATCCAATTATCTATTTAAGTCATTTCTAAGATATGTATAAATAAGTGTTTATTGCTTAAACAAATGTATGAAATGTGTTTAATCTATGAGGGACGAATAATTTAGCAGTAGACCGATAACAAGTTTATTTTTACCTTTATTCCTTTTTTTAATGTAATTAGAAATCCAATTATCTTTTTAAGTCATTTCTAAGATATGTTTAAATTAGGTGTTTATTGTTTTGTATCGGTAGAATAAATATGGAAATATATGATAACATGTTTATTTTTACCTTTATTAATTTTTTTTCAATATAATCAAAATTCCAATTATCATTTTAAGACATTTCTAAAATATGTTTAAATTGAGTGTTTATTGCTTAAACAAATGTATGAAATGTGTTTTATCTATGAGGGACGAATAATTCAGCGGTAGACCTCACGCTATAGTGCTAACGGGAGGTAGACCTCACGCTATAGTGTGGTAGACCTCACGCTATAGTAGCACCGGAAAGTCCCTATGAGCTAATCTCATACCACTGAAATGAAGTTAAGATCTCTCTCTCTCTCTCTCTCTCTCTCTCTCTCTCTCTCTCTCTCCTCTCTCTCTCTCTCCTCCTCTCTCTGTTTCACGCGAATTTAAACTCTTGGTATTAGAAATTAATACATTATCTTGTTACCCGCTCGATTTGCTGAGCAACTGAAAATCCTTATATTTATGATGCTATATTTGCATGGCCTCCTCGAGGTAACTCCTACCCCATATACCACTACGGACGACCACCTCGAGGTAATCCATACCCCCAAATAACCCCTCGGCCGACCTCATCGAGGTAATCCCTACCCATATTACTCTTTCGACCATCTCATCGAGGTAATTCATATCCTGAGACGACTTAATTGAGGTAATCTCTACCCTCATATAACACCTCGGAGGACCTCGTCGAGGTAATCCATACCCTATATAACACCTCGGACGACCTCCTCGAGGTAATCCATACCCTCTATACCCCCACGGACTACCTGATGAGGCAATGCCTAACTAAAATCCTCTTATGATGGTATTTTAGCATGGCCTCCTCTTATAACCTCATCGAGGTGATTCTTACCCCCAACCAGTGTGGAGGGAGGGGGCGGGAGGAGTCATTCAATGGATATCACCCTCCTTTATCTCTTAATCTCCCCTTCCACCCCCTTTAAACGTTTCACTCTCCCCCCTTACCCTCCCCAGACGTCCCCTTGGGTCAGGGGTCCGACAAAGTGTATAGGGGCCAGGACCGGGACCTGATAGGGGCCTTCCTTTTAAATCGGAGATGATGCCCCCATATTATGGGAACTCCCTGGGGTGAAGGGGTGTATAGGAGGGCAGCCCTCCCCCCCTCCCATCGAATCCTTTAGGGGATTGCATTAAAGGATCCGTTAGGAGGATCATGGGTGTGGGAAACAAGACGGCAAGGTGGGGTTAGCTCCAGTGGGGTTTGGATGGGGTAGGAGTGGTTCCCCCAGAGTATTGGGGTAGGGGTAGGGGTGTGGGTTTACTTAACAAGGCCTAGATGTACAAATGAGAGAGAGAGAGAGAGAGAGAGGATGGAGAGAGAGAGAGAGAGAGAGAGAGATAAATTGCTGCTTATGATTTTTATTATTTATGCCTTTTTGAAAAATGCATTTTGGATTATTAATTTCGCTTGTATTATCCCCACCTTTATTATTGAATTAATTTTGTACCATATATTAGTGGTTTTTTAAACAAAGGCTCAACTCCAACAAATGCTTTTCCTACTTCCATATAGGTGTGAGTTGACTTCTCTCTTCTCTGTGTGCTTGCTTCGAGAGAGAGAGAGAGAGAGAGAGAGAGAGAGAGAGAGAGAGAGAGAGAGAGAGAGTGAGTACCGTTAGCGATCTGTTTTGCGATAACACAGCAGCCCGAACTTCGCTCAGACCTTCGTTCGTATAGTCTTTTTTTTAAGCTCGATTTGGGAATCTCATTTTTCACTATAGCGAGAATTCAAGGGTTTTGACTTCGTTGGCAAACTTGGCATTTTCAAGCATTTTTTTTCCCTTTTTTTTTTTTTTTTTTTTTGCTTATGAGAGAGGGTTGTTCTTCTGATTGCCATGAAAGTGGTTGTCTACTACCCGTCGAGAGAGAGAGAGAGAGAAGAGAGAGAGAGAGAGAGAGAGAGAGAGAGAGAGAGAAGCTCTCTAGCGGAGAGCGTTGGAGTTACTGGTTGGTCCGCCATGTTGTTTAGCTCGGGGCAATTGGTGATGAATGCGAGGATCTCTCTCTCTCTCTCTCTCTCTCTCTCTCTCTCTCTCCTCTCTCTCTCTCGGTCGTCTCGAGCCAGTGGACTTGCCTCTGCGCTACGAATACCATCGCACGTCGTGTCGCTCCTGGATTTTGCCTTCCTATTGCGTGGATATATAGTATATAACAGTAGATGGATGAAATCCTCGTGTGGATGATCATGTGGAGTGCGGGTGACAGACGCGTCCCAGTGAGCGGCATTGAATCGAAGTGATGGGACCGTTCGATATCAGGTGTTTTTTACCTTGGAAAAATGAGAATTGTGCATCGCTCGTCCTAAGATGGCGGGACCGGTCAGCCCCGGACTAGCCGGGAGTATGGCGCTCTCATGAAAATAAGAGGACGCCCTTTTTTTTTTATATCTGGCGGTTGCATGCCAAAATGAAACGCAATCTCTGGTGCTTGAGCCTGGCAGCTCTGCTATGGGCTGCTGCATCTGCTGTCAACGTAGGGCCGCCCGATTACCACAGTCCGGATGACTGCCAGGTCACCTCGCTGGAAGGGACCGACCTTGTGGCCCTCCTGTGTCGACTCCGGAGAATCAACAGCGAACTTGACACGACCAATTTCAGCAACATTCCACCCCGGAACACCGCCAGGCTTAAGATCGAGTGCAGCGACGTGCTGTTCTTCCAGAGTGCTCTGCAGAACAAGAGTTTCGTGAAGCTCAGGGAGCTGCAGGAACTTGATATCGAGTATTGCAAGATCGGCGAGGTGCCCCGAGAGGCATTTCTCGGTCTCACGAACCTGAAGAATCTGACGTTGCGGACCTACAACACGGATTGGTCTGCCATGGCTCTGAAGATCGCCAGCGAGGCCTTTAAAGACCAAAGGAATTTGGAGAGGCTGGATTTGGGAGATAACAACATCTGGACGCTCCCGCCCGTCCTCCTCTGTGATCTGGAAAACCTGAAAATGCTTAGTCTGTCCAGGAATAAACTACAGGACATCACTGTGCTTAGCTTCAGTCAAGCAGAAGCTATTTGCGCCCCAAGCTTACGTTTTTTGGATTTGTCCTTCAACCACCTGGTGCATGTGCCTGCTTATGCCTTTGCGGCGTTGAAGGTCCTCCAGACGCTGAATATGAGTCTGAATGGGATCAGCAATCTGGAAGACAAAGCCCTTTTTGGGATGTACTCTCTCGAAGTGTTGGATCTGTCGGGCAACCTCTTGACCGCCCTTCCCCCGGAATTATTCCAGGAAAATAAAAGGTTAACGAAATTGTACATTCGGAACAATTCCGTGAGCGTGCTTGCGCCCGGCCTCTTCTCGGGCCTTAGTTTGCTCTTGGAGTTGGAGCTGTCGGACAATAAGCTGAAGAATACGTGGGTGAACTCGGAAACGTTCACTGATTTGCTACGGCTCGCTAGTTTGGACCTATCGAACAATCTCATTACGAGACTGGACGCTGCGACCTTCCGTAACCTGACCAACTTGCAAGTGTTGAAATTGCAGCAGAATATGATCGATAGCATTTCGGACAACACGTTCCGCGGCCTTTTTCGGCTGCACACGTTAATCTTGACCGATAACAGGCTGAAAGTGATTAACGATAAGGCCTTCAGAGGGCTTATCGAGTTGCGGGTGTTGAGGCTAGACAACAACGAAGTGTTCAGCATTGATAGCAACGCCCTTCAGAACTCGACCGGTTTGCAAGAGCTGCAAATCAGCCAGAACCACTTGCAAGACGTTCCCATCCTCCTCAAGAGTCTGACCACTCTGAAGACCCTCGACTTGAGTGGCAATCACGTGAGTGTCCTGAGTAATAACTCCTTCGTCGGGTTGCATAATGTTAGTGTCCTAAAACTCGCAGCGAATGAGATCGACAATATAACTAAAAATGTCTTTGTGAATTTACCTTCTTTGCAAGTGCTTGATTTAGCCAGAAATAATATACATTCTATTGAAAATGGTGCTTTCGAAAATAACAAGCTTTTGGAGGCTGTCAGACTAGACGATAATGTATTAGCGAGTGTGAAGGGTTTATTTTCTTCGTTGCAAAATCTCCAGTGGCTTAATTTATCTAAGAATCATCTTACCATGTTCGATTACGACTTCATCCCGAGGGGGCTTAAGTACTTAGATTTGCGAGAGAATTACATTAGCGAATTGGGAAATCATTACGAAATTGAAAGTCAATTGCATTTGAAAATAATCGACGCAAGTAACAATAGACTGACTGACATTAGTTCGAGTTCAGTGCCCGATAGTGTGGAAATCCTATTTTTAAACAATAACCAAATCCATCGTGTCCAACCGTACGCTTTCTTCAAGAAAAAGAACCTCACCCGAGTCGACCTTTACGGGAATAGGATAAAAAATATAGAGCAAAATGCTCTTCGAATCTCCACGGACACCTCCCGTGACCTGCCCATATTTTACCTGGGCAAGAACCCCTTCGAGTGTGACTGCAAGATGCAGTGGTTGCAAAACATCAACAGCATCGTGGAGACACGACAACACCCGACCGTCGGGGACCTGGACGAGATAAATTGCAAGCTAATGAACAAAAAAGGCGTTGTTCGTCTCCTCGAGGCGGAGAAGCTGCAGTTCCTCTGCGAATATGACTCCCACTGCTTCTCCGTCTGCCACTGCTGCGACTTCGACGCGTGCGACTGCGAGATGACCTGTCCCTCCAACTGCACCTGCTTCCATGACGAGTCGTGGGCGGCCAATATCGTCGACTGCTCCTCTGCCGGTTATGACCTGGTGCCGGAGCGGATCCCGATGGACTCCTCCGAGGTTTACCTTGATGGGAATGATCTCGAGGCGTTGTCCAGTCACACATTTATCGGACGAAAAAATATGAAAGTCCTTTATATCAACGACAGCAAGGTCGAAGTCATCCACAACAGGACTTTCAATGGTTTGAAATTGCTGGAAGTCCTCTATTTGCACGACAATCTCATCAGAGAGCTGAAGGGCTTCGAATTCGAACACCTGGCACACCTGCGCGAGCTACACCTGCAAAACAACCAGTTGGTGTCGGTGCACAACACGACGTTCCTGTCCCTCGTCTCTCTCACCGTCTTGAGAATCGACGGCAACAAGCTGAAAGTGTTTCCTGTGAACATGTTGAGGAACAACCACCTCCTTCACACCTTGCACCTCGGGAATAATCCCTGGACTTGCGACTGCGCCGATCTGGGCAAGATCCAGACTTGGATCTCTGGCGTTGCCGTTGCCCTGCGGGACACCGAAAAGGTCACCTGTGCCCTTAATGGGTCGGCGGAAGTCGTGGCACAGGTGTCGAGCTTCAACTACTCGTCTTGCAACAACGAGACAGAAATGACGACGACCATTCGTCACGAGGCCTATCTGGATTACGTCTTCCTCCCCACCATCACCCTCGGAGCCTTCGCCGTCCTCCTGACGATCACCTTGGTCATCTTCTGCAACAGGAATCGCATGAGGGTGTGGGTGTACGCCAAGTACGGCGTGCGGCTCTTCTACAGGAGCGAGTACGAGGGGGACACCGACAAAGCCTTCGACGCCTTCGTCAGCTACAGCTCCAAGGACGAGGTGTTCGTCACCCAGATCCTGGCGCCGGAACTCGAGCGAGGGAGCCCCGCTTACAAGCTGTGCCTCCACTACAGGGACTTCCCCGTCGGAGCCTTTATCACGGATACCATCCTCAGCGCCGTGGAGACCAGCAAGAGAACGATCCTTATCCTGTCGGAGAATTTCATCAAATCCGAATGGTGTCGCTTCGAGTTCCGGTCGGCCCATCACGAGGTCTTGAAGGACCGTCGGAGGCGCCTCATCGTCATCCTGTTGGGAGACGTCCCCCAGAGGGACCTGGATCCCGACATTCGTCTTTATCTGAAGACAAACACTTACCTGAAGTGGGGCGACACCCATTTCTGGGAGAAACTGAAATTCGCTATGCCCGATGCTCAGCCCCCCACCAGGAACCACCAGTTGCACGCCCTGGCCTCGCAGCAACAACAGCAGCAGCAGGTGCAACAGACGTCACAGCTGCAGCAGACGCCACAGCTGCAGCAAACAGGAGTTCCTCGCGCTGTGCCTTTGCATATGTAGATGCAATAATAAGACAGCTGGGAAAAAGGCTGAAAAAAAACAAACGCATTTTTGTATAAATAGTCACACGTATCATCATTGTATGTATCATCATAATTATCCTATTATATGGAATTCATTACAAACGCGCTTTGATCATTTTGTTAAGAATAACTGTTCTTTTGTTTTTCTCTTGGTTGGCTGATGAGAAGCCGAAAGTGAGCAGTGTCGTCTAATTAATCATTTAGCCAATTCTTGGAATGATGGTATTCCAATGTGGATCTTTTGAGTCATTCCACTGTGGATCTGTGAGTCATTCCAATGTGGTCTTATGACTCCAAGTCTCGGGGCGTAGTGTCCTAGGAATGACATGTGTTCGAATTCATTACGCTAATGTCATCTTTGCTTCCGTCATTCTGCAGTGTTTTAAGAAATGGATAATAAAGAAAAGAAATATAAATTGCCGTAGATATTCAAGTTAATATTTTTTATTATCGCCATAATTATTCATATTTAAAATGTCTTAAGATTTTTATTGATAATTATGTAATTGAAATTTATGGTAAATGTTTGAGTGTAAATTTGTTCATGAAATTTGAATAAGCTTTTTTATTTGAGCAATAACTACTTTTATATTTTTGTTTTGTTTTGTGTTCAAGTACTTGTTTCATTTTTGTTTTGCATTGCAAAAATTACTTACAAATATGATTGTGGAAAGTACTGTCATATAAGTGTTTATATGGTGAAGATTACTTGAAAGATTGTGAACAAGTAGTGATATATTGTGCAATTACCATATATGCGTATATATACATACATGTGTATGTATATACAAAACACTGATATCTAATGACGTTGAGGCATTTTTTGCTGTAAATGAGAAGGGCTTCCTATGTGTATTATTCTTTTTTTGATTATTTTCTTATGTAAATAGTCTATGATAGTGTTGTTTGCTCTTTTTTTGTACTGCCATGGTCTTATGTGCTTGTTTTTATTATTTCTGTTATTGCTTGTCTAGTCAACCGAAATATTATTGTAATTATTATTATTATTATTGTAATTGTCCAAGCGGTATGTGATACATGAAGTTAAAATAATGTTAAAGATAATTTTTAATGCGATGCCAAATTGTCATTGTGATATAAAAAAGCTTCAAAGTAATAATTACTTTTTTTATATCAAGGAATTATAATATTCATATCCCTTTAAGCATTCCCATACAGAAGTCTACATCAATTTTGCTGAAATGTTCGAGAATATTTTCCACAGAAACGTTTTAAAATTTTTAAAATTGCCAACACCATTTAAGTACCAAATATTTTAATAGTTTTTTTTTATGTATGTCAACGCCATCATCTTTCAATATAACAAACAAACCCTCATATATATTAAAAGCTTTGAGACAACTTTTTGTTTACAGTTCTTTCATTTTTAGCATTTTTTTCGGTTTAGTTTTTTTTTTCTTTTTTGGAAAAATCAATATCCACGAATTGTCCGTCAGAAGATTTATTTTATAGATTATAAATATCGATCTGTGATGTAATGATCTTTATGTAGATATATTTATGAGTGTATTTATCTTTCATGGTAAGTTTAGAGAGAGAGAGGGAGAGAGAGAGAAAGGAAAGAAGTTTAAACTAAGGCTTGAGAAATATTTCTATCCACCCCAATAATAAAAGGCAATTTTCAATATATATTTATTAATATGTGTTTATATGTCTCCAATGAGGTGAATTTTTTTTTAAAGATGCATTTGTTTACAAAAAACTATGGTGTTCCATATAATGTTTTTATTATTAATTGCTGTTAGGGATCTTATTTGCTTTTAAAGGCAGTTTTTTTATACTGAAGCTGGTGTTTTTTTTAATATCTATCTGTTTGTTTGTTTGTCTTCGATAAGGTGGTAATTTTATTTTTCTTTTTGAAAGTGAATCAAGATTTTGCTACAAAACCAATTGTATTCTGTTTTTATATTTGATTTCTGGTAATGAGTTTTATTTGCAATGAGTTTTATTTGCAATGAGTTTTAATTGCAATGAGTTATTTGCAATGAGTTTTATTTGCAAGCAAACTGATGAGTTGAAATTATTTTTGAACAGGATTTAAATTGTGCCCTTTATTAACACATTTTTTATATCATATATATGTTAATGTGTAATTTTTAAAGAAATTTTGAATAAGGATCGAAAATCTAATTTGACTACTGTTTTTGACAAGTAAAATATTTTTTTTTAAAACATTGTTTTCTTAAACAAATTTATCATTGTTATTTTTTTGTTTCTAAAATAACAAATGAATTTTTTAAACATTGTTTTCTGAATATTTTTTATGATGATCATGGTATTTTGTTATAGTTTCTAAAATGTTAAAAAGGAAAAAATTAATTTCTACGTGATAGGTAATAAAACTTCAGCATTAATATCTTAAATCTACATTGGTGTCTGTTAGAATTGTTTTTACTTAATAGATAACTAAGGAAATAGCATAAATTTTTGGGTTGAAACTAGAGGAGCTATTAGTAACCCCCCCCCCCCCCATACAAATCAGTTGTGGTAACGTCCCTGACTGGTGAACGCCAGACTGGGGTTAGTCCCCCGCTCAAACTCGTTAGTTTCTTTGGTCGCTGCGACCTCACCATCCTTGTAAGCTAAGGATGGGGTGGTGTTTGGGGGAGCCTGTAGGTCTATCTGCTGAGTCCTCAGCAACCATTGCCGGGCCCTCCTTGGTCCTTGCTTGGGCGCTGATCATATGTATATATGGTCGTCTCTTGGGCATTGTCCTGCTTGATAGGGCAATGTCACTCCCTAGTCTCTGCAATTCGTGAGTGGTCTTTAAACCTTTAAATCGATTATATTTTAACGATTGTGAATGTAGCTTTGTTTAAAAAAAATTTTTAGGCCGTTTAGAATATTTATTTAAAATATCTTTGATGAATTAAATTAAGTAATTTTGAATTTTCGTTTGAAATTATTTTTTTTTCTTGACGGGTGGGAATTTTAATTTTTTTGATATATCTTTGATTGTTTTTCGTTAAGTATGTCTGCGTATGCATTATTAATATTTGATTTTTTTTATTCAAGAT
>NC_090753.1:94534373-94536873 GCF_036898095.1 Palaemon carinicauda | reverse complement strand
TACATCTGGCAATGCCCCTGAGCGTGAACGGAAAGAAATATATTACCAGACACTTGCTCTTTATTATATAGGGGGAATGTGGTAGAGCCGAGTAGTTATAAACCTGACAATGCCACTCAGCGTGACCGGAAATATATATATATATATATATATATATATATATATATATATATATATATTATATGATAAATTTTGCACATTTAGACGTGTTTTTTCATATTCAAATAAGCCATATATATTTTTTATACATTAATGTCTGGATTCTCTTAACGACCTCGGGATCAGAGCCCAAGGCGAATTCACACAAAGACAAGAGAGTGTGACCGGCCGGGAATCGATCCCTAGTCCGGCAAACTTGTATAGACAATGACTTAACCACTTGGTCACGAAGAAAGATAAATAGTCAATGACAATTCTACATTAATGTATAAAAAGTATATGGCTTATTTGAATATATATATATATATATATATATATATATATATATATATATATATATATATTGGTGTGAGGGTCTAGTCACTGATTGGACGATGGCGAAACCAAACCTGGAGTTTATTACCGCCAATCTCTTATTGTTGAGGCCCTTTGCGTCAATAGGCGTAGATGATGATATTTAATGTCACATAGATATATATGTACACATATTGTTATTGATTATATATGAGAGAGAGAGAGAGAGAGAGAGAGAGAGAGAGAGAGAGAGAGAGAGAGAGAGAGAGAGAGAGAGAGAGAGAGAGAGAGGATTCGCTCAGAAAAGTAGATGAGATTCCTTCAGAAGCAAACAAGACATGAAGGATATGGCTCGCACGTAAAGCCATTTAAATACGAGAGAGAGAGAGAGAGAGAGAGAGAGAGAGAGAGAGAGAGAGAGAGAGAGAGAGAGAGAGAGGATTCGCTCAGAAAAGTAGATGAGATTCCTTCAGAAGCAAACAAGACATGAAGGATATGGCTCGCACGTAAAGCCATTTAAATACGAGAGAGAGAGAGAGAGAGAGAGAGAGAGAGAGGAGAGAGAGAGAGAGAGAGAGGATTCGCTCAGAAAAGTAGATGAGATTCCTTCAGAAGCAAACAAGACATGAAGGATATGGCTCGCACGTAAAGCCATTTAAATACGAGAGAGAGAGAGAGAGAGAGAGAGAGAGAGAGAGAGAGAGAGAGAGAGAGAGAGAGAGAGAGAGAGAGAGAATGATTTTGTCTTATTTAAGATTTAATATTTCATTTAGTATTTTTCTGAAAATAATTTTATTTTCTATTCCTGTCATTCGTTTCTTATTTTACCGATAATATTGATTAGTTTTTTTTTTTTTATCAAGCTTTAGTTGTTTTAAAACCCATAATTCCAATTATATTTTTGGGTTAATTTTTGGAGTTGTTTTAAAACCCATAATTCCAGTTATATTTTTGGGTTAATTTTTGGAGTTGTTTTAAAACCCATAATTCCAATTATATTTTTGGGTTAATTTTTGGACTTGTTTTAAAACCTATAATTCCAATTATATTTTTGGGTTAATTTTTGGAGTAGTTTTAAAATCTATAATTCCAATTATATTTTTGGGTTAATTTTTGGAGTTGTTTTTAAACCTATAATTCCAATTATATTTTTTGGGTTAATTTTTGGAGTTGTTTTAAAACCTATAATTCCAATTATGTTTTTGGGTTAATTTTTGGAGTTGTTTTAAAACCCGTAATTCCAATTATATTTTTGGGTTAATTTTTGGAGACGTTTTAAAACCCGTAATTCCAATTATATTTTTGGGCCAATTTCTGTTGTTTTAAAACCCATAATTCCAACTGGTTTTTTGGGGGGGTTCATTTTTGGAGTTGTTTTAAAACCCATAATTCCAATTATATTTTCGGGCTAATTTTTGTTGTTTTAAAACCCATAATTCCAATTATATTTTTGGGTTAATTTTTGGACCTGTTTTAAAACCCATAATTCCAATTATATTTTGGGTTAATTTTTGGAGTTGTTTTAAAACCCATAATTCCAATTATATTTTTGGGTTAATTTTTGGACTTGTTTTAAAACCTATAATTCCAATTATATTTTTGGGTTAATTTTTGGAGTAGTTTTAAAATCTATAATTCCAATTATATTTTTGGGTTAATTTTTGGAGTTGTTTTAAAACCCATAATTCCAATTATATTTCTGGGTTAACTTTTGGACTTGTTTTAAAACCTATAATTCCAATTATATTTTTGGGTTAATTTTTGGAGTTGTTTTAAAATCTATAATTCCAATTATATTTTTGGGTTAATTTTTGGAGTTGTTTTTAAACCTATAATTCCAATTATATTTTTTGGGTTAATTTTTGGAGTTGTTTTAAAACCTATAATTCCAATTATATTTTTGGGTTAATTTTTGTTGTTGTTTTAAATCCTATAATTCCAATTATATTTTTGGGTTAATTTTTGGAGACGTTTTAAAACCTGTAATTCCAATTATATTTTTGGGCCAATTTCTGTTGTTTTAAAACCCATAATTCCAACTGGTTTT
>NC_090753.1:94516873-94529373 GCF_036898095.1 Palaemon carinicauda | reverse complement strand
CCAGTTTGAAAATCCTTCTTTGGTGATTTATTGGTCCAGTTTTTAGATCCTTTTATCACGATTTATTGATCCAGTTTGTGAATCCTTTTCTGGTGATTTTTTGGTCCAGTTTGTATCCTTTTATATCGATTTATTGGTCCAGTTTGTAAATCATTTTCTGGTGATTTATTGGTCCAGTTTGTAGATCTTTTTATAACGATTTATTGGTCCAGTTTGTAGATCTTTTTATAACGATTTATTGGTCCAGTTTGTAGATCTTTTTATAACGATTTATTGGTCCAGTTTGTAAATCCTTCTTTGGTAATGTATTGGTCCAATTTAGTAATACATTTATGATTTGTTGGTCCAATTTGAAAATCCCTTTTTGGTGAATTATTTACCCATTTTGAAAATCCCTTTTTTGTGATTTATTATTCCAGCTTGTAAATCCTTTTTCGGTAATTTGTTGGTCCAATTTGTATTTTTTTTTTTGTAACTTATTGGTCCAGTTTGTGATTCATTTACTTGTGATTTATTGGTCCACTTTGTAAATCTCGTTTTTTGTGATTTATTAGTCCAGTTTGTAATTTTTTTTGTGATTTATTGGTCCAGTTTGTAAATATGTTTTTTGTGATTTATTGGTCCAGTTGGTAAATCATTTTTGGTGATTTATTGGTCCAATTTGTAAATCGTTTTTGGTGATTTATTGGGCCAATTTGTAAATCGTTTTTGGTGATTCATTGGTCCAATTTGTAAATCAATTTGGTGATTTATTGGTCCAGTTCATAAATAATTTATTAGTGATATATTGGTCCGGTTTGGAATCATTTATTTGGGATTTATTGGTCCAGTTTGTAAATCAGTTTTGGTGATTTATTGGTCCAGTTTGTAAATCAGTTTTTGTTTATCTATTGCTCCAGTTGTAATAAAAATTTGGGAATTTATTGATCTAGTTTATAAATCTTTTTCGTAAATTTATAGGTAGATATTTACATTTCATTAATCATTAGATTTCTCATAGGTTATTTATTGTTCCAGTTTGTAAATGCCATAATAGTATTTTAATATAATTTTTTTAGATATTTTTAGTAATGTGTAAAAGATTTTTTTTCTTTATCTCTTTATTATTTACTTATGGTTGGAATAAGTTTCACATAACGTTTTATCTTTAGAAGATAGAAACTGATGTTAGGTTTTGGGTGATGAAGTGTAGATAGATAGATAGATAGATAGATAGATAGATAGATAGATAGATAGATAATCAGTTATGTATCGGATCTTAAATAAAAAATAATAATTCAATGTGATATTAAAAATGTTTATCATAGCATTAACAATTCAAAAGACGAGAAACCTAACCTAACCTAAATTTCCTTTTATTACACACATTTTTTTTTCTCTCAATTTTGATCATAGCGACATTTTCAGAGCTAATTTATTGATTGATGTTAGTCTATCACGTAAATATACTCGATTTCAAATCTGAATACTTTACATTGTGTATGTATGTGTTTATGTATATAATAATACGTGTTCACATATGTTCGTGAATTTATTTATGTAAATATACGTATTCACATGTACGTAAATATATTTATGTAAATATACATATTCACATGTACGTGAATTTATTTACGTAAACATACGTATTCACATGTACGTGAATATATTTATGTAAATGTACGAATTCACATGTGCGTGAATTTATGTATGTAAATATATTTATTCACACATGTTCGTGGATTTATGTATGTAAATAGACGTATTCACATATGTACGTGGATTTATGCTTGACTCTAGATTTATGTATGTATGTAAATATACGTATTCACATGTGAATGACATTTCGGTGGGCGTGATAATCTAAAGGTTCGGCTCGAAGTCCATCATAGATGCCAAACCGCGTTTGTGGCATAATCATGTTGTCAGTGAGATGGGTTGTTTACTTTCTCTATCGGGGGAATCAGGCAGAAAAAATGGGTTTCCAGACGTATAATTAACAGATATGATTTGGAGATTCGGCGTCTTTTGCAATGGAATAAGCGAATAGTCTCTCTCGCCTGACTCGTAAGGCATGCAATGAGTCGACGTCAGTTGCCAACTATTCGGTTTACATCGCTAGTGTTGCCATTCGGACGGTTATGTTTTTTTTTCCACCCTGGGTTTCGGAAATCCAACCAAAATATGGTTAAAACAATGCAGTATGTTCATCTTTCTTTCCTGATTAGGTTTATTCATTTACTGCCATTTCAAACTCTTTTAGCTTTTTTTTTTTTAAACAGTTGATTATTAATTATTAACAATATTTCCATTCGAACATTTAAGTTTTCGTTGAGTATACAAATGAGGGAGTTTTCCATTGGCTGACTTCAAGTCATGAATTTCAGCCTCCTATTTAGAGTGATCTCACAGATAGGCCACTGATATATGACCTTGTTAAGAGAGAGAGAGAGAGAGAGAGAGAGAGAGAGAGAGAGAGAGAGAGAGAGAGAGAGAGAGAGAGAGATTCTTGTCTATAGTTTGTATATTTGGGATAGGACCAATACACAGCGAAAAAGGAGACAGCTTTTTTCATATATTGTGAAAAGGATAGAGGAAAAACCTAATGTTCATATATGTATGTATATATATATATATAATATATATATATATATATATAATATATATATATATATATATATATATATATATATATATATATATATATATATATATATATATATATATTATATACAGTATATATATAAAATCGTGGAAATGAGAGAGAGAGAGAGAGAGAGAGAGAGAGAGAGAGAGAGAGAGAGAGAGAGAGAGAGAGAGAGAGAGCCTTATTTTGTGCCTTATTATATGTTTGGGTTCCCCAGGTCCCTCAGTGTGAGGCCTTATGCTTGTATAATTGTGAAAGAGAGAGAGAGAGAGAGAGAGAGAGAGAGAGAGAGAGAGAGAGAGAGAGAGAGAGAGAGAGAGAGAGAGAGAGAGAGAGAGAGAGAGCCTTATTTTGTGCCTTATTCTATGTTTGGGTTCCCCAGGTCCCTCAGTGTGAGGCCTTATGTTTGTATAATTGTGAAAGAGAGAGAGAGAGAGAGAGAGAGAGAGAGAGAGAGAGAGAGAGAGAGAGAGAGAGAGAGAGAGAGAGAGAGAGGATATAATAAAAGCGATACTAACAGACACCAATTGGATCATGCCTTGTGTAATTATTATATAAACGAATGAAACCGAAGCACGAACAAACAGACATACAGAGAGTTATTTCAAAAGTACCAGCTTTTAATTATCAGCTTCTTTGTGCCTGTGGTCGGACAGATTAAAAAAAAAAGCCAGTTATGTCAACGATTTTCTTATATACTTTTTTTGATTTTTCACATCATTTTGTTCACCTCAAACTCATTTCCTCTCGTGTCAGTGGTGAGTTTTTGAGCGTTTTTTTAAAGTGAGTTATATCACATCTTGTGCCTTATTTTTCGAGACTAATAAATAAACTGTTAATAAACTGTTAACTGAGATTATTTGTGTTTTTATTTTTTATTTCCTTAGATTTCTCTAGATTTGCTGATGTTGCATATGATGATTTTGACTTTTTTTTTGAAAAGTAGAATCTGTTGTGTTTGTGAGATTCTGCAATAATAAAAAAAAATTCTTCAACTTTATTGGTTGTTATATATAAAATTATGACTTTTTTGAAAGGTAGAATCTGTTATGTTTGTGAGATTCTGTAACAATAAAATTTTTCTTCAACTTTATTGGTTGATATATACAAAACTATGACACATTTAAGAGGTAATAAATTTACATAGTCTAATAAATATGTATTTTTTATGTGTTGATAATATTTATATTTAATTCATGCTTTGGGATACAGTTGGATTCGCTCCGAAGCGGTACACCTTGTCACACCCTCACTTAGCGGCCAGTATCCAAAAAGATAGTTAAGGGAGAGATGGCAAAAACTCTTCATGCAGTAAGGGTGTGGCTATGTGTATTCCCTCAGAGTCCAATTGTACATATTAGTCAATTCTTTTTCCTAAATGTATGTAGGGTTTAGTCTTCCTCATGAAGTATAGATTTAGTTTAAATAATGTTATTTATATATGAATTTCTATTTCTATGATAATTACATATACTGAAGTACCTGGTTTAAAAGTATAAGAATTTTATTGGATATATATATATATATATATATATGTATATATATATATATATATATATATGTATATAAATAAAAAAGTATCTGGCTTTGAATATGTATGAATTATGTTTTGGCTTAGATTATGCTAATAAGAAAAAGGGACTGATTATGGTGTAAAGTATATATATATATATATATATATATATATATATATATATATATATATATATTTATATATATATGTATATATATATATATATATGTATGTATATATATTTATATATATATATATATATATATATATATATATATATATATATATATATATATATATATATATATACAGGGTGTCTCAAAATAATGTATACACTCTTTGGATTGTTACAACTTGTTCAATGTATTGATATTAACGTGGAAAACTTGATTTTTTTTTGTTTCAACATTCTCAAATTGCCCCATGTATCCTTACATTTTCACTGTGCATTGTTTCTCTCCTATGAATCTGTTTTCCACGTTAATATCAATAAATTGAGCGAGTTGTAACAATCCAAAGAGTGTATACATTATTTTGGGACACCCTGTATATATGAAAACTTACAACACTGTTGAATCCATAATGAACTGTAAAATTCAAGATAAAGCGGTATTTATTTATCCCTAGATAATTGTTAGGACATTTCCTTTGAAAGTTAATTTAAGTTATAAAGACTGGAAAAACTATTGATATGTTTAAGATCAGCAACATCTATGTTGAAATATGTCTGTTAACAATTTAAACCAGTTACTACTGTATACTAATTTTTTTTAATGAGACACATTTGCACCGACTCACAGCGGTGCCCTTTTAGCTCGGAAAAGTTTCCTGCTCTCTGATTGGTTAGAATTATCTTGTCCAACCAATCAGCGAGCGGGAACGTTTCCGAGCTAAAAGGGCACCCCTGCGAGTCGGTGCAAATCTGCCTCGCTAAAAAGAATTGACTATACTCTGTTCTGGTTTCTCACACAAGTCTCCAACATTCCAACGACGTTGTACAATAATTCTCTCTCCTCTTCCTACGTCTTCTTGCATTTAAGCATTCTTGTAAAATCTTCCTATGTCTCCTTCTCATGCTTCTCAACAGAATCTTCCTATGATTCAATTTCTTAATCAGTAATTTCATTCCTCCCTCAGATAAATCTTCCAAACTCTGCTTTCTTCCTAATTCTCAATAATGTTCAGTATTTTACAGATGTCTCTATTCCCGACACTTTTTTCCTAATTCTTCCCACTGAAAACATTGACCATTTTCCTATACTTCAAATGCAAACTACTAATCCATTTTCCCCATTCTTATCACATAGATTATTAATCCCTTTTCCCCATTCTTATCACATAGATTATTAATCCCTTTTCCCCATTCTTATCACATAGATTATTAATCCCTTTTCCCCATTCTTATCACATAGATTATTAATCCCTTTTCCCCATTCTTATCACTTAGATTATTAATCCCTTTTCCCCATTCTTATCACATAGATTATTAATCCCTTTTCCCCATTCTTATCACTTAGATTATTAATCCCTTTTCCCCATTCTTATCACATAGATTATTAATCCCTTTTCCCCATTCTTATCACTTAGATTATTAATCCCTTTTCCCCATTCTTATCACATAGATTATTAATCCCTTTTCCCCATTCTTATCACTTAGATTATTAATCCCTTTTCCCCATTCTTATCACATAGATTATTAATCCCTTTTCCCCATTCTTATCACTTAGATTATTAATCCCTTTTCCCCATTCTTATCACATAGATTATTAATCCCTTTTCCCCATTCTTATCACTTAGATTATTAATCCCTTTTCCCCATTCTTATCACATAGATTATTAATCCCTTTTCCCCATTCTTATCACTTAGATTATTAATCCCTTTTCCCCATTCTTATCACTTAGATTATTAATCCCTTTTCCCCATTCTTATCACATAGATTATTAATCCCTTTTCCCCATTCTTATCACATAGATTATTAATCCCTTTTCCCCATTCTTATCACATAGATTATTAATCCCTTTTCCCCATTCTTATCACATAGATTATTAATCCCTTTTCCCCATTCTTATCACATAGATTATTAATCCCTTTTCCCCATTCTTATCACATAGATTATTAATCCCTTTTCCCCATTCTTATCACATAGATTATTAATCCCTTTTCCCCATTCTTATCACATAGATTATTAATCCCTTTTCCCCATTCTTATCACATAGATTATTAATCCCTTTTCCCCATTCTTATCACATAGATTATTAATCCCTTTTCCCCATTCTTATCACTTAGATTATTAATCCCTTTTCCCCATTCTTATCACATAGATTATTAATCCTTTTCCCCATTCTTATCACTTAGATTATTAATCCCTTTTCCCCATTCTTATCACATAGATTATTAATCCCTTTTCCCCATTCTTATCACATAGATTATTAATCCCTTTTCCCCATTCTTATCACTTAGATTATTAATCCCTTTTCCCCATTCTTATCACTTAGATTATTAATCCCTTTTCCCCATTCTTATCACTTAGATTATTAATCCCTTTTCCCCATTCTTATCACATAGATTATTAATCCCTTTTCCCCATTCTTATCACTTAGATTATTAATCCCTTTTCCCCATTCTTATCACTTAGATTATTAATCCCTTTTCCCCATTCTTATCACTTAGATTATTAATCCCTTTTCCCCATTCTTATCACATAGATTATTAATCCCTTTTCCCCATTCTTATCACATAGATTATTAATCCCTTTTCCCCATTCTTATCACATAGATTATTAATCCCTTTTCCCCATTCTTATCACATAGATTATTAATCCCTTTTCCCCATTCTTATCACATAGATTATTAATCCCTTTTCCCCATTCTTATCACATAGATTATTAATCCCTTTTCCCCATTCTTATCACATAGATTATTAATCCCTTTTCCCCAATCTTATCACATAGATTTTTAATCCTTTTTTCCCCATTCTTTTCCCCTAAATTACTACTTCTTTTTCCCCATTCTTTCCACATAAATTACTAATCCTTTTATTCCTATTTTTCCACACAAATGATTAATCCTTTTTCTCATTCTTTCCACACAAATTACGGATAATTTTTTCCCATTCTTTCCACACAAATTACTAATCCTTATTTCCCCTATTCTTTCCACACTAATTATTAACCCTTTTTCCCATTCTCTCCACACAAATTACTAATTCTTTTTCCCCATTCTTTCCATACAAATAATTAATCCTTTTTCCCATTCTCTCCAATTACTAATCCTTTTTTCCTCATTCTTTCCACACAAATTTAATATCTTTTTTTCCAATTCTTTCCACGCAAATTACTAATCCTTTTTCCCATTCTTTCTACACATTATTAATCCTTTCTCTCATTCTTTCCACAAATTATTAATCCTTTTTCCCCATTCTTTCCACACAAGTTACTAAACCTTTTTTCCCATTCTTTCCACACATTATTAATCCTTTCTCTCATTCTTTCCACAAATTATTAATCCTTTTTCCCATTCTTTCTACACATTATTAATCCTTTCTCTCATTCTTTCCACAAATTATTAATCCTTTTTCCCCATTCTTTCCACACAAGTTACTAAACCTTTTTTCCCATTCTTTCCACACATTATTAATCCTTTCTCTCATTCTTTCCACAAATTATTAATCCTTTTTCCCATTCTTTCCACACAAGTTACTAAACCTTTTTTCCCATTCTTTCCACACAACTTAATAATCCTTTTTCCCATTCTTTCCACACAAGTTGCTAATCTTTTTCTCCCATTCTTTCCACACACCTTACTAATTCTTTTTCCCATTCTTTCCACACAAGTTGCTAATCTTTTTTCCCATTCTTTCCACACAAGTTACTAAACCTTTTTTCCCATTCTTTCCACACATTATTAATCCTTTCTCTCATTCTTTCCACAAATTATTAATCCTTTTTCCCATTCTTTCCACACAAGTTACTAAACCTTTTTTCCCATTCTTTCCACACAACTTACTAATCCTTTTTCCCATTCTTTCCACACAAGTTGCTAATCTTTTTCTCCCATTCTTTCCACAAACCTTACTAATCCTTTTTCCCATTCTTTCCACACAAGTTGCTAATCTTTTTTCCCATTCTTTCCACACAAGTTACTAAACCTTTTTTCCCATTCTTTCCACACAACTTAATAATCCTTTTTCCCATTCTTTCCACACAAGTTGCTAATCTTTTTCTCCCATTCTTTCCACAAACCTTACTAATCCTTTTTCCCATTCTTTCCACACAAGTTGCTAATCTTTTTTCCCATTCTTTCCACACAAGTTACTAAACCTTTTTTCCCATTCTTTCCACACATTATTAATCCTTTCTCTCATTCTTTCCACAAATTATTAATCCTTTTTCCCATTCTTTCCACACAACTTACTAATCCTTTTTCCCATTCTTTCCACACAAGTTGCTAATCTTTTTTCCCATTCTTTCCACACAAGTTACTAAACCTTTTTTCCCATTCTTTCCACACATTATTAATCCTTTCTCTCATTCTTTCCACAAATTATTAATCCTTTTTCCCATTCTTTCCACACAACTTACTAATCCTTTTTCCCATTCTTTCCACACAAGTTGCTAATCTTTTTCTCCCATTCTTTCCACAAACCTTACTAATCCTTTTTCCCATTCTTTCCACACAAGTTGCTAATCTTTTTCTCCCATTCTTTCCACACACCTTACTAATTCTTTTTCCCATTCTTTCCACACAAGTTGCTAATCTTTTTTCCCATTCTTTCCACACAAGTTATTAATCCTTTTTCTCATTCTTTCCACACAAGTTACTAATCTTTTTTCCCATTCTTTCCACACAACTTAATAATCCTTTTTTCCCATTCTTTCCACACACTATTAATCCTTTCTCCCATTCTTTCGACAAATTATTAATCCTTTTTCCCCATTCTTTCGACAAATTATTAATCCTTTTTCCCCATTCTTTCGACAAATTATTAATCCTTTTTCCCCATTCTTTCCACAAATTATTAATCGTTTTTCCCCATTCTTTCCACAAAAATTATTAATCCTTTTCCCATTCTTTCCACACAACTTACTAATCCTTTTTCTCATTCTTTCCTCATAAATTACTAATAATTTTTCCCAATTTTTCCACGCAGATTACTAATCCTTTTTCCCCATTCTTTCCACACAAATTGCTAATCCTTTTTCCCCTTTTTTTCCACACAAATTATTAATCCTTTTTCCCCAGTTTTTCCACACAAATTGGTAATCATTTTTTCCCCTGTTTTCCACACAAATTATTAATCCTTTTTCCCCTTTCTTTCCACACAAATTATTAATCCCTTTTCCCATTATTTCCACGCAAATTACTAATCCTTTTTCCCATTCTCTCCACAAATTACTAATCCTTTTTTCTCATTCTTTCCACAAATTATTAATCCTTTTTCCCCATTCTTTCCACATAAATTATTAATCCTTTTTCCCCATTCTTTCCACACAAATTATTAATCCTTTTTCCCATTCTCTCCACAAATTACTAATCCTTTTTTCTCATTCTTTCCACAAATTATTAATCCTTTTTCCCCATTCTTTCCACATAAATTATTAATCCTTTTCCCAATCTTTCCACACAACTTACTAATCCTTTTTCCCATTCTCTCCACATAAGTTACCAATCTTTTTTTCCCATTCTTTCCACACAACTTAATAATCCTTTTTTCCCATTCTTTCCACACATTATTAATCCTTTCTCCTTTTTTTTCCACAAATTATTTAACCCTTTATTTCCCATTCTTTCCACACAAATTATTAATCCTTTTCCCAATCTTTCCACACAAATTACTAATCCTTTTTCCCAATCTTTCCACACAAGTTACTAATCTTTTTTTTCCCATTCTTTCCACACAACTTACAAATCCTATTTCCCATTTTTTCCACACACGTTACTAAAGCTTTTTTCCCATTCTTTCCACACAAGTTACTAATCCCATTTCTCATTCTTTCCACACAACTTACTAATCCTTTTTCCCATTCTTTCCACACAAGTTACTAATCTTTTTTTCCCATTCTTTCCACACAACTTACTAATCCTTTTTCCCATTCTTTCCACACAAGTTACTAATCTTTTTTTCCCATTCTTTCCACACAAGTTACTAAAGCTTTTTTCCCATTCTTTCCACACAAGTTACTAATCCCATTTCTCATTCTTTCCACACAACTTACTAATCCTTTTTCCCATTCTTTCCACACAAGTTACTAATCTTTTTTTCCCATTCTTTCCACACAACTTACTAATCCTTTTTCCCATTCTTTCCACACAAGTTACTAATCTTTTTTTCCCATTCTTTCCACACAACTTACTAATCCTTTTTCCCATTCTTTCCACACAAGTTACTAATCTTTTTTTCCCATTCTTTCCACACAAGTTACTAATCTTTTTTTCCCATTCTTTCCACACAACTTACTAATCCTTTTCCCATTCTTTCCTCACACGTTACTAATCTTTTTTTCCCAATTCTTTCCACACAAGTTACTAAACCCTTTTTCCCATTCTTTCTACACAACTTGCTAATCATTTTTCCCATCGTTTCCACACAACTTACTAATCCTTTTTCCCACTCTTTCCACACAACTTACTAATACTTTTTCCCATTCTTTCCACACAAGTTACTAATCCCTTTTCTCATTCTTTCCACACAAGTTACTAATCCCTTTTCTCATTCTTTCCACACAAGTTACTAATCCTTTTTCTCATTCTTTCCACACAAGTTACTAATCCCTTTTCTCATTCTTTCCACACAAGTTACTAATCCCTTTTCTCATTCTTTCCACACAAGTTACTAATCCCTTTTCTCATTCTTTCCACACAAGTTACTAATCCCTTTTCTCATTCTTTCCACACAAGTTACTAATCCCTTTTCTCATTCTTTCCACACAAGTTACTAATCCCTTTTCTCATTCTTTCCACACAAGTTACTAATCCCTTTTCTCATTCTTTCCACACAAGTTACTAATCCCTTTTCTCATTCTTTCCACACAAGTTACTAATCCCTTTTCTCATTCTTTCCACACAAGTTACTAATCCCTTTTCTCATTCTTTCCACACAAGTTACTAATCCCTTTTCTCATTCTTTCCACACAAGTTACTAATCCCTTTTCTCATTCTTTCCACACAAGTTACTAATCCCTTTTCTCATTCTTTCCACACAAGTTACTAATCCCTTTTCTCATTCTTTCCACACAAGTTACTAATCCCTTTTCTCATTCTTTCCACACAAGTTACTAATCCCTTTTCTCATTCTTTCCACACAAGTTACTAATCCCTTTTCTCATTCTTTCCACACAAGTTACTAATCCCTTTTCTCATTCTTTCCACACAAGTTACTAATCCCTTTTCTCATTCTTTCCACACAAGTTACTAATCCCTTTTCTCATTCTTTCCACACAAGTTACTAATCCCTTTTCTCATTCTTTCCACACAACTTACTAATCCTTTTTCCCATTCTTTCCTCACACGTTACTAATCTTTTTTTCCCATTTTTTCCACACAAGTTATTAGACCTTTTTTCCCATTCTTTCCACACAGCTTACTAATCATTTTTCCCATTCTTTCCACACAATTTTCTTATCCTTTTTCCCATTATTTCCACACAACTTACTAATGCTTTTTCCCATTCTTTCCACACAACTTACTAATCTTTTTTTCCCATTCTTTCCACACAATTCTTTCCACAAATTACTAATCTTTTTTCCCAATTCCTACAAAAATTGCTAATTCCTTTTTCCCATTCTTCTCACACAAATTACTCATCATTTCTCCCAATCTTCTGACAAAAACTACTCATCCTTTTTCTCAATCTTTTCACACTTATTACGCATCATTTTCCCATTCTTCCCACGCTTATTACTCAAAATTTTTCCCATTCTTCCCACACAAATTACTCATCCCTTTCCCCATTTTTCTATAAAATTCTAGAAGCCTCATTCCTCTTCTCTAGTCTTTCCAAGCAAAATTATCTATTTTTATCATACATTTCATACAAAACTTTTACCCATTTTCCCAATTCTTTCCACGCAAAGCACTCCCAAATTTACCATTCTTCCCATACAAATCTCCTACACCCTCTTCTTCCCACAAAATCCTCGCACCTGTTTCCAATTCCGCATAATGTCATGAAAATAGGACTTTCTCTTGCCCATTTCCTTTTTTCCGTTTCTTCTCACGCAAAATATTATCCTATTTTCCCATTCTTCCCACGTGAAACCTCAACTATTTCCCACTTCCCATAAAACCATCACAGTCTTTTTTCAATCCCCCTTATATTTACGAGAAAATAGGACTTTATCCCCATTTCCCTATTCTTCCCAC
>NC_090753.1:94506873-94511873 GCF_036898095.1 Palaemon carinicauda | reverse complement strand
GAGAGAGAGAGAGAGAGAATAGGTTTATGCACAAAGGTACACCTGAGAGAGAGAGAGAGAGAGAGAGAGAGAGAGAGAGAGTAGGTTTATGCACAAAGGTACTCCTGAGAGAGAGAGAGAGAGAGATAGAGAGATAGTATGTTTATGCACAAAGGTACTCCTGAGAGAGAGAGAGAGAGAGAGAGAGAGAGTAGGTGTATGCACAAAGGTACTCCTGAGAGAGAGAGAGAGAGAGAGAGAGATAGTATGTTTATGCACAAAGGTACTCCTGAGAGAGAGAGAGAGAGAGAGAGAGAGAGTAGATTTATGCACAAAGGTACTCCTGAGAGAGAGAGAGAGTAGGTTTATGCACAAAGGTACTCCTGAGAGGGAGAGAGAGTAGGTTTATGCACAAAGGTACTCCTCTGAGAGAGAGAGAGAGAGAGAGAGAGAGAGAGAGAGAGAGAGAGAGAGAGAGAGAGAGAGAGTAGGTTTATGCACAAAGGTACTCCTGAGAGAGAGAGAGAGAGTAGGTCTATGCACAAAGGTACTTCTGAGAGAGAGAGAGAGAGAGAGAGAGTAGGTTTATGCACAAAGGTACACCTGAGAGAGAGAGAGAGAGAGAGAGAGTAGTAGGTTTATTCACAAAGGTACACTTGAGAGAGAGAGAGAGAGAGAGAGAGAGAGAGAGAGAGAGAGAGAGTCTTCGACTGTCTTGGATTAGAGATCTCTTGCTTGAGGGTACACTCGGGCACACTGTTCTATCATATTTCTCTTACTCTTATTTTGTTAGAGTTTTTTATAGTTTATATAGGAAATATTCATTTTAATGTTACTGTTCTTGGAATATTATATATTTTCCTTGTTTCCTTTCCTCACTGGGCTATTTCCCCTGTGGGAGCCCCTGGGCTTATAACATCCTGCTCTTCCAACTAGGGTTGTTGCTAAGCAAGTAATAATAATAATAATTTACAACCTAGGGCTGGGGGATTATTATCCGGTTCTATGGTTTGATGGTGACGTTGATTGACGTGATCGGTTTAATGATTTTTCAAGTTTTTTAAGGATTTTTTTTACGTTAAGGATTTTTTACGTTTTAAGGTTTTTTAGGTTTATAAGGATTTTGTTTTACGTTTTTAAGGATTTTTTTTTTACCTTTTTAAGAATGATTTTACGTATTTAAGGATTTTTTTTTTTTCGTTTCTAATGATTTTTTACGTTTTTAAGGATTTTTTTAACGTTTTTAAAAAAATTTTCAAGTTTTTAAGGATTTATTTTTATGTTTGTAAGGATTTCTTTTTTATGTTTTTAAGGATTTTTTAAAAAATTTCCACGGATTTTTTTACGTTTTAAGCATTTTTTTTTCACGTTTTTAACGATTTTTTAATTTCTAAAGGGAGTTTTATTTCTGTTATTAGAGGTGGAGAGGGGGTTTAATTAACATTTTCAAATCTGGCTGCTGCTTTTTCACTAGAGGAACTTTTGGTGAAGTAAATTAGGAAAGTTTCTGATAGATTAGTTTTTTTCCTTTGACATAATAATAATTGAATTATAACAACAAAAACAACAACAAATGCAGCAGCTTCTAGTCCACTGTCGGGCAAAGGCCTCAGACATGCCAATGCCTTGAAATAAAAATCATGATAATGATGATAATATTATTGGGAATGTAAATCCACAATATGTACATATATTTGAAAAAAAAAAATTGGAATACGGGAAACTTTTCGAATAATTTTTTTGCTTTACTACTACTACTACTACTACTACTACTACTACTACTACTACTACTACTACTACTACTACTACTACTACTGTTAAGGAACTTTCTGTAATATGTGGATGTATAAATGGGATATGATAGATGTGTGGTTTTAACGTTGGAGCCAACACTTTCTAGAAGAAATTATTATTATTATTATTATTATTATTGTATACATATATATATATATATATATATATATATATATATATATATATATATATACTGTATATATACTGTATATATATATATATATATATATATATATATATATGCGATGTATATAAAAATTTAGGTATAAACATATATAATGTGTATGTATATGTATATATAAGTGTATATATATTTAAAACAATGCACTAGTTACATATTTGAATATACATACCGTACTGTACATGAATAAGTATGTATATGTACGCCTATTGACGAAAAGGACCTCAGTTAGATTTCGCCAGTCGTCTCTATTTTGAGCTTTTAAAGCAATACTTCTCCATTCATTATCTTCTACTTCATGCTTCATAGACCTCACTCATATAGGCGCGAGTCTTCCAACTCTTCTAGTGCCTTGTGGAGCCCAGTTAAAAATTTAGTGAACTAATCAATGTCCAGACGATTTCCATCTACCCCTCATCATGATCTCATCCACATATGGCACTCAGGTAATCTCTTATAGTTTCATTTCTAATCCTGTCCTGCCATTTAACTCCCAATATCCTTCTGAGGGCTTTGTTCTCAAATCAACTAAATCTATTGGAGATTGTTTCGTTTTCATACCATGACTCTATGTCCATACAGTAACACAGATCTCACTAAACTGATATATAGTCTGACTTTTATATGTAATTTCAGTCGATTTGATTTCCAAATTTTAGTTGGTCAAACCCAAGGTCTATGTATATCTAAACCGTGGTCAAAACAAACGAAAGTGTCGGGTGAGACACAGAATATATCGTGTCGAACTCTGACGATTTCGGTCATTTTACATGGAGTTTTCGGTTGAGTGAAATCCTGAAACAGAAGATGGATTAGAGTCTTAAAGGTGGGTGGGTTCCGTCAGTCATAATCCCGGATATATTGTCCTTTTAAGCTCTTTTTTTTTTTCTAGGTGGTCAGTGGAAAGCAATTAAAAACCGTGGAAGGATTTTGATTCTAGGACAACCCGAGATACACAGGGAGGACATTGGTAAATTACAAGTCATTCAAAAATACTTTTCCTTAAGACCCCCGTGTCTTATTCATAGGATTGCTCCTCTAGCTTTAATTATATATAACTATTGTATATATGATACATGCATACACATTTTATATATATATATATATATATATATATATTTATATATATATATATATATATATATATATATATATATAAATGTATGTATATGTATATATATATATATATATATATATATATATATATATATATATATATATATATATATATGTGTGTGTGTGTGTGTGTGTGTGTGTGTGTCTGTATGTGTGAACAGAGAGAGAGAGAGAGAGAGAGAGAGAGAGAGAGAGAGAGAGAGAGAGAGAGAGAACTTGGTTGTCTTGAAATTAACAAAATTTACATTAAACTAATGTGATTGCAAATTTTCCCCCCTAAATTGAGAACTAAAACTAAAAAAATGGAAATAACCAGAAGTTGAAAAGCTAAATGTCAAACTACAATTGGGCAAAGAGAGGATTACTCTGGTATGACAAGTCAGTTAATACACAGGTCAGATTCGTCGCTCATATCTTTACCGGGTGGTCTTGAAGGTATGATGTCCGAAATGTTTTGATGGAAATGCGATACATTAAGAAAAGAGCTTCCCTCACCCGCCGCCTTCGTTTGGTTTGACTATAGCCATTGTCTGATTTGCTATGTTCAATCTTTCACTAAACTCCAAATCTAAAGACCCTGTATGAGAGATCATAGTTCCTAAATACTTGAATGATTCTACCTCATTAATCCTTTCTTCTTCCATTGATATTTCATCTTCTATTGCATATTCCGTTCTCATCACACCTGTCTTTCTTCTATTTATCTTTGTCTAACCTCGTGTGAAATTTTAATGCATTCTGGTAAGGAAGCATTGCAAATCCTGTGGTGTTTTGCTAACAAGGACAGCATCATCAGCATACTCTAGGTCTGCTAAATTCCTATCACCAATCCAGTCCAATCCTTCTCCACCATCTCCGACTGTTCTACGCATTACAAAATCCATGAGGAGGATAAACAGTATAGGTGACAACGCATTCCATGGAGTACTCCGCTGTTCACTGGAAATTCATTCGATAAGACTCAATTAACATTGACTTTGCACTTGCTATGCTCATGAACAGACTTGATTAAATTTACATATTTAAGAGGAATAGTTTAATAACGCAGGACTCACCACAAAATTGTCCGGTATACAATACACTATCAAAGGCTTTTTCATGTCCACAAATACCATCAAAAGTTAATTTCTATATTCTACACATTGCTGTACAACATTTCTTAAAATTGGAATTTGGTCAGTACAACCTCAACATTTCCTAAATCCTGTTTGTTCATCTTAGCTTTTCATCAGTCTTTAGAATAAGCATACTACATACTTTTTTAGCTGACATAAGTGTGATGCCTCAGAAATCATTGCATATATATATACAGTGTATATTTATATATATATTATTTTTCTATAAACGCTCTCCTATGATATATATATATATATATATATATATATATATATATATATATATATATATATCATTGGAAAAAAAATAAAGGTACTTAGACTGAATAGATTAGAAATATGTGAACCAGTGACAAGGAATAGGGCAGTGTAAACCACCATTGTTCCTTTATTATTATTATTATTATTATTATTATTATTATTATTATTATTATTATTATTTTTACCAGGCAAGCTACAACCCTAGTTGGAAAAGCAAGATGCTATAAGCCCAAGACCTCCATTATAGGGAAAAATAGCCCAGTGAGGAAAGGAAATATGCAAATAGATAAATGATGAGAACAAATTAGCAATAAATCATTCTAAAAACAGTAACAACGTCAAAATAGGTATGTCATATATAAACTATTAACAACGTCAAAAATAGATATGTCATATGTAAACTATATAAAGACTCATGTCAGCCTGGTCAACATAAAAACATACATACATATATATATATATATATATATATATATATATTATATATATATATATATATATATATATATATATATATGGAATGATCTTCCTAATCAGTAGAACTTCAAAAGTTC
>NC_090753.1:94497293-94506373 GCF_036898095.1 Palaemon carinicauda | reverse complement strand
CCTCCTATTTAGAGTGATCTCACAGATAGGCCACTGATATATGACCTTGTTGAGAGAGAGAGAGAGAGAGAGAGAGAGAGAGAGAGAGATTCTTGTCTATAGTTTATATATTTGGGATAGGACCAATACAAAGTGGAAAAGGAGACAGCTCTTTTCATGTATTGTGAAAAGGATAGAGAAAAAACCTAATTTTATATATATATATATATATATATATATATATAAATAATCGTGGAAATGAGAGAGAGAGAGAGAGAGAGAGAGAGAGAGAGAGAGCCTTATTTTGTGCCTTATTCTATGTTTGGGTTCCCCAGGGCCCTCAGTGTGAGGCCTTATGCTTGTATAATGTGAAGAGAGAGAGAGAGAGAGAGAGAGAGAGAGAGAGAGAGAGAGAGATGGGGGGGATATAATAAAAGCGATACTAACAGACACCAGTTGGATCATGCCTTGTGTAATTATTATATAAACGAATGAAACAGAAGCACGAACAAACAGACATACAGAGAGTTATTTCAAAAGTGCCAGCTTTTGATTATCAGCTTCTTTGTGCCTGTGGTCGGACAGATTATAAAAAAAAAAGCCAGTTATGTCAACGATTTTCTTATATACTTTTTTTGATTTTTCACATCATTATGTTCACCTCAAACTCATTTCCTCTCGTGTCAGTGGTGAGTTTTTGAGCGTTTTTTATAAAGTGAGTTATATCACATCTTGTGCCTTATTTTTCGAGACTAATAAATAAACTGTTAATAAACTGTTAACTGAGATGATTTGTGTTTTTATTTTTTATTCCTTAGATTTCTTTAGATTTGCTGATGCACATTATGATGATTTTCTTTATGAATGGTAGAATCTGATGTGTTTGTGAGATTCTGTAATAATAAGAAAAATTCTTCAACTTTATTGGTTGTTATATATAAAATTATGACTTTTGTAAGGTAGAATCTGTTGTGTTTGTGAGATTCTGTAACAATAAAAAAATTCTCGAAATTTATTGGTTGATATATATAAAACTATGACACATTTAAAAATTAAGAAAATTTACATAGTCTAATAAATATGTATTTTTTATGTGTTGATAATATTTATATTTAATTCATGCTTTGGGATACAGTTGGATTCGCTCCGAAGCAGTACACCTTGTCCACACCCTCACTTAGCGGCCAGTATCCAAAAAGATAGTTAAGGGAGAGATGGCAAAAACTCTTCATGCAGTAAGGGTGTGGCTGTGTGTATTCCCTCAGAGTTCAATTGTACATAGTCAATTCTTTTTCCTACATGTATGTAGGGTTTAGTCTTCCTCATGAAGTATAGATTTAGTTTAAATAATGTTATTTATATATGAATTTCTATTTCTATGATAATTAGATATACTGAAGTACCTGGTTTAAAATTATAAGAATTTTATTGAAGATATATATATATATATATATATATATAAAAGTATCTGGCTTTGAATATGTATGAATTATGTTTTGGTTTAGATTATGCTAGTAAGAAAAAGGGACTGATTATGGTTTAAAGTATATATATATATATATATATATATACAGGGTGTCTCAAAATAATGTATACACTCTTTGGATTGTTACAACTTGTTCAATTTATTGATATTAACGTGGAAAACTGATTTTATTTTTTATCATTCTCAAATTGCCCCATGTATCCTTAATTTTTCACTGTGTATAGTTTCTCTCCTGTGAATCTGTTTTCCATGTTAATATCAATAAATTGAACAAGTTGTAACAATCCAAAGAGTGTATACATTATTTTGAGACACCCTGTATATATGAATACTTACAACACTTTAATCCACAATGAACTGTAAAAATTCAAGATAAAACAGTATTTATTTATCTCTAGATAATTGTTAGGACATTTCCTTTGAAAGTTAATTTAAGTTATAAAGACTGGAAAAACTATTGATATATTTAAGATCAGCAACATCTATGTTGAAATATATCTGTCAACAATTTAAACCAGTTACTATATTAATTTTTTTTAATGAGATGCATTTGCACTGACTCGCAGCGGTGCCCTTTTAGCTCGGAAAAGTTTCCTGCTATCTGATTGGTTAGAATTACCTCGTCCAACCAATCAGCGAGCGGGAAACTTTTCCGAGCTAAAAGGGCACCCCTGCGAGTCGGTGCAAATCTGCCTCGCTAAAAAGAATTGACTATACTCTGTTCTGGTTTCTCACACAAGTCTTCTCTCTCCTCTTCCTCTTCCTACGTCTTCTTGCATTTAAGCATTCTTGTAAAATCTTCCCATGTCTCCTTCTCAGGCTTCTTAACAGAATCTTCCTATGCTTCAATTTCTTAATATGTAATGTTATTCCTCCGTCAGATAAATCTTCCAAACTCTGATTTCTTTCTAATTCTGAATAATGTTCAGTATTTTACAGATGTCTCTCTATTCCCGACATTTTTTTCCTAATTCTTCCCACTGAAAACATTAACCATTTTCCTATACTTCAAATGCAAACTACTAATCCCTTTTCCCCATTCTTACCACATAGATTATTAATCCCTTTTCCCCATTCTTATCACATAGATTATTAATCCTTTTCCCCATTCTTACCACATAGATTATTAATCCTTTTTCCCCATTCTTACCACATAGATTATTAATCCTTTTTCCCCCATTCTTATCACATAGATTATTAATCCCTTTTCCCCATTCTTACCACATAGATTATTAATCCTTTTTCCCCCATTCTTTCCACCTAAATTACTAATTCTTTTTCCCATTCTTTCCACATAAATTTACTAATCCTTTTTTTCCTATTTTTCCACACAAATGATTAATCCTTTTTCTCATTCTTTCCACACAAATTACGGATAATTTTTCCCATTCTTTCCTCATAAATTACTAGTCCTTTTCCCCAATTTCTTCCACGCAAATTACTAATCTTTTTCCCCATTCTTTCCACACAAATTACTAATCCTTATTTCCCCATTCTTTCCACACAAATTATTAATCCTTTTTCCCAGTCTCTCCACACAAATTACTAATTCTTTTTCCCCATTCTTTCCACACAAATAATTAATCCTTTTTCCCATTCTCTCCATACAAATTACTAATCCTTTTTCCCATGCTTTCCACACTAATTATTAATCCTTTTTCCCAGTCTCTCCACACAAATTACTAATCCTTTTTTTTTTCATTCTTTCCACACATCATTAATTCTTTCTCCCATTCTTTCCACAAATTATTAATACTTTTCCCCATTCTTTCCACACAAATTATTAATCCTTTTCCCAATCTTTCCACACAAATTACTAATCCATTTCCCATTCTTTCCACACAAGTTACTAAACCTTTTTTCCCATTCTTTCCACACAACTTACTAATCCTTTTTCCATTCTTTCCACACAAGTTGCTAATCTTTTTTTCCATTCTTTCCACACACTTTACTAATGCTTTTTCCCATTCTTTCCACACAAGTTACTAATCTCTTTTTCCCATTCTTTCCACACAACTTAATAATCCTTTTTTTCCCATTCTTTCCACACACTACTAATCCTTTCTCCCATTCTTTCACAAATTATTAATCCTTTTTTCAATTCTTTCCACAAACATTATTAATCCTTTTCCCCTATCTTTCCACACAACTTACTAATCCTTTTTTTCCATTCTTTCCACACAAGTTAATAACCCATTTTTCCCATTCTTTCCACACAACTTACTAATCCTTTTTTGTCATTCTTTCCTCATAAATTACTAATCCTTTTTCCCCATTCTTTCCACACAAAATTATTGATCCCTTTTCTCATTCTTTCCACACAAATTACGGATAAATTTTTCCCATTCTTTCCTCATAAATTACTAATCCTTTTTCCCAATTTTTTCCACGCAGATTACTAATCCTATTTCCCCATTCTTTCCACACAAATTGCTAATCCTTTTTTCCCATTCCTTCCACATAAATTGCTAATCCCTTTTTCCCCATTCTTTCCACACAAATTATTAATCCTTTTCCCATTCTCTCCACACAAATTACTAATCCCTTTTTCTCATTCTTTTCACACATTATTAATCCTTTCTCCCATTTTTTCCACAAATTATTGATCCTTTTTTCCCATTCTTTCCACACAAATTATTAATTCTTTTCACACAAATACTAATTCTTTTTCCCATTCTTTCCATACAAGTTACTAAACCTTTTTTTCCATTCTTTCCACACAACTTACTAATCCCTTTTCTCATTCTTTCCACACAAGTTGCTAATCTTTTTTTCCCATTCTTTCCACACAACTTACTAATCCTTTTTTCCCATTCTTTCCACACATTATTAATCCTTTTTACCATTCTTTCCACAAATTATTAATCCTTTTCTCCCATTCTTTCCAAAAAATTATTAATCCTTTTCCCAATCTTTCCACACAAATTACTAATCCTTTTTCCCATTCTTCCACACAAGTTACTAAACCTTTTTCCCATTCTTTCCTTATAAATTACGAATCCTTTTTCCCATTCTTTCAACACAAATTATTAATCATTTTTCCCAATTTTTTCCACACAAATTACTAATCCTTTTTTTCCCATTCTTTCCACACATTATTAATCCGTTCTCCCATTTTTTCCACAAATTATTAATCCTTTTCTCCCATTCTTTCCACAAAAAATTATTAATCCTTTTCCCATCTTTCCACACAACTTACTAATCCTTTTTCCCATTCTTTCCACACATTATTAATCCTTTTTACCATTCTTTCCACAAATTATTAATCCTTTTTCCCATTCTTTCCACACAAATTATTAATCCTTTTCCCAATCTTTCCACACAACTTACTAATCCTTTTTCCCATTCTTTCCACATAAGTTACTAAACCTTTTTTCCTATTTTTTCCACACAACTTACTAATCCTTTTTACCATTCTTTCCACACAACTTACTGATCCTTTTTCCATTCCTTCCACACAAGTTACTAATCTTTTTTTCCATTCTTTCCACACAACTTACTAATCCTTTTTTCCCATTCTTTCCACACAAGTTACTAATCTTTGTTTCCCATTCTTTCCATTCAACTTTCTAATCCGTTTTCCCATTCTTTCCACAAATTACTAATCCTTTTTTTCCCACTTCCTACAAAAATTGCTAATCCTTTTTTCCCATTCTTCTGACAAAACTACTCATCCTTTTTCTCATTCTTTTCACACTTTATTACTCATCATTTTTCCCATTCTTTCCACACAAATACTCATCATTTTTCCCCATTCTTCCCACACTTATTACTCATCATTTTTCCCATTCTTCCCACACTTATTACTCATCATTTTTCCCTTTCTTCCCACACTAATTACTCATCATTTTTCCCATTCTCCCACACTTATTACTCATCATTTTTCCAATTCTTCCCACACTTATTACTCATCATTTTTCCCATTCTTCCCACACTTATTACTCATCATTTTTCCCATTCTTCCCACACTTATTACTCATCATTTTTCCCATTCTTCCCACTCTTATTACTCATAATTTTTCCCATTCTTCCCACACTATTACTCATCATTCTTCTGACAAAACCTACTCATCATTTTTCCATTATTCCCACACTTATAACTCATATTTTTTCCATTCTTCCCACTCTTATTACTCATCATTTTTCCCATTCTTCCCACACTTATTACTCATCATTTTTTCCATTCTTCCCACACTTATTACTCATCATTTTTCCCATTTTCCCACACTTATTACTCATCTTTTTCACATTCTTCCCACACTAATTACTCATCATTTTTCCCATTCTCCCCACACTTATTACTCATCATTTTTCCAATTCTTCTCACACTTATTACTTATCATTTTTCCCATTCTTCCACACTAATTACTCATAATTTTTTCCCATTTCTTCCCACACTAATTACTCATCATTTTTCCCATTCTTCCCACACTTATTACTCATCATTTTTCCCTTTCTCCCACACTAATTACTCATCATTTTTCCCATTCTCCCCACACTTATTACTCATCATTTTTCCAATTCTTCCCACACTTATTACTCATCATTTTTTCCATTCTTCCCACACTTATTACTCATCATTTTTCCCATTTTTCCCACACTTATTACTCATCATTTTTCACATTCTTCCCACACTAATTACTCATCATTTTTCCCATTCTTCCCACACTAATACTCATCATTTTTCCCATTCTTCCCACACTTATTACTCATCATTTTTCACATTCTTCCCACACTAATTACTCATCATTTTTCCCATTCTTCCCACACTAATTACTCATCATTTTTCCCATTTTTTCCCACACTTATTACTCATCATTTTTCACATTCTTCCCACACTAATTACTCATCATTTTTCCCATTCTCCCCACACTTATTACTCATCATTTTTCCAATTCTTCTCACACTTATTACTTATCATTTTTTCCCATTCTTCCCACACTAATTACTCATAATTTTTCCCATTCTTTCCCACACTAATTACTCATCATTTTTCCCATTCTTCCCACACTTATTACTCATCATTTTTCCCATTCTTCCCACACTTATTTATTCATATTTTCCCATTCTTCCCACACTTATTACTCATCATTTTTCCCTTTCTTCCCACACTAATTACTCATCATTTTTCCCATTCTCCCCACACTTATTACTCATCATTTTTCCAATTCTTCTCACACTTATTACTCATCATTTTTCCCATTCTTCTCACACTTATTTATTCATATTTTTCCCATTCTTCCCACACTTATTACTCATCATTTTTCCAATCTCCTCACACTTATTTATTCATATTTTTTCCCATTCTTCCCACACTTATTACGCATCATTTTTTCCATTCTTCCCACACTTATTACTCATAATTTTTTCCATTCTTCCCACACTTATTACTCATCATTTTTCCCATTCTTCCCACACTTATTACTCATCATTTTTCCCATTCTTCCCACACTACTCATCATTTTTCTCAATCTCCCCACACTTAGTACTCATCATTTTTCCAATTCTTCTCACACTTGTCAGGGATGCCAGAAAACTTTCAATCAATCAATCAATCAATCAATCTCACACTTATTACTCATCATTTTTCCCATTCTACCACACTTATTACTCATCATTTTTCCCATTCTTCTCACACTTATTACTCATCATTTTTCCAAATCTTCCCATACTTATTACTCATCATTTTTCCCATTCTTCTCACACTTATTTCTCATCATTTTTCCCATTCTTCCCACACTTATTACTCATCATTTTTCCCATTCTTCCCATACTTATTACTCATAATTTTTCCCATTCTTCTCACACTTATTACTCATCCTTATTTCCCATTCTTCCCACACAAATTACTCATAATTTTTCCCCATTCTTCTCACACTTATTACTCATCATTTTTTCCCATTCTTTCCACACTTATTACTCATCATTTTTCCCATTCTTCCCACACTTATTACTCATCATTTTTCCCATTCTTCCCACACTTATTACTCATCATTTTTCCCATTCTTCCCACACTTATTACTCATCATTTTTTCCCATTCTTCCCACACTTATTACTCATCATTTTTCCCATTCTTCCCACACTTATTACTCATCATTTTTCCCATACTTTCCACACTTATTACTCATCATTTTTCCCATTCTTCCCACACTTATTACTCATCATTTTTCCCATTCTTCCCACACTTATTACTCATAATTTTTTCCCATTCTTCCCACACTTATTTATTCATATTTTCCCATTCTCCCACACTTATTACTCATCAATTTTCCCATTCTTCTCACACTTATTTCTCATCATTTTCCCATTCTTCCCACACTTATTACTCATCATTTTTCCCATTCTTCCCATACTTATTACTCATAATTTTTCCCATTCTTCTCACACTTATTACTCATCCTTATTTCCCATTCTTCCCACACAAATTACTCATCATTTTTCCCATTCTTCCACACTTATTACTCATCATTTTTCCCATTCTTCTCACACTTATTACTCATCATTTTTTCCCATTCTTTCCACACTTATTACTCATCATTTTTCCCATTCTTCCCACACTTATTACTCATCATTTTTCCCATTCTTCCACACTTATTACTCATCATTTTTCCCATTCTTTCCACACTTATTACTCATCATTTTTCCCATTCTTCTCACACTTATTACTCATCATTTTTTCCCATTCTTTTCCACACTTATTACTCATCATTTTTCCCATTCTTCCCACACTTATTACTCATCATTTTTCCCATTCTTCCCACACTTATTACTCATCATTTTTCCCATTCTTCCCACACTTATTACTCATCATTTTTCCCATTCTTACCCACACTTATTACTCAATCATTTTTCCCATTCTTCCCACACTATTACTCATCATTTTTCCCATTCTTTCCACACTTATTACTCATCATTTTTCCCATTCTTCTCACACTTATTACTCATCATTTTTTCCCATTCTTTCCACACTTATTACTCATCATTTTCCCATTCTTCCCACACTTATTACTCATCATTTTTCCCATTTCTTCCCACACTTATTACTCATCATTTTTCCCATTCTTCCCACACTTATTACTCATCATTTTTTCCCATTCTTCCCACACTTATTACTCATCATTTTTCCCATTCTTCCCACACTTATTACTCATCATTTTTCCCATCTTTCCACACTTATTACTCATCATTTTTCCCATTCTTCTCACACTTATTACTCATCATTTTTTCCCATTCTTTCCACACTTATTACTCATCATTTTTCCCATTCTTCCCACACTTATTACTCATCATTTTTCCCATTCTTCCCACACTTATTACTCATCATTTTTCCCATTCTTTCCACACCTATTACTCATCATTTTTCCCATTCTTCCCACACTTATTACTCATAATTTTTCCCATTCTTCCCCACACTTATTACTCATAATTTTTCCCATTCTTCCCACACTTATTTATTCATATTTTTCCCATTCTTCCCACACTTATTACTCATCATTTTTTCCATTCTTCTCACCACTTATTTCTCATCATTTTTTCCCATTCTTCCCACACTTATTACTCATCATTTTTCCCATTCTTCCCATACTTATTACTCATAATTTTTCCCATTCTTCT
>NC_090753.1:94484793-94494793 GCF_036898095.1 Palaemon carinicauda | reverse complement strand
TGACCATACCACTTAAATGAAAAGTATTTAACGAGATGATGTTAACCATTTTAACATACGCATCTGAAACCTGGAGCCTTACTAAACCCTTAGAACATAAACTATGGGAAGAATAATGATGGGAATAACACTAAGAGGCAGAAAAAGAGCAACATGGATACGAGAGCGAACTAAAGTAGAGGATATTCTAACAACATGTAAGAAAAAGAAATGGACATAGGCAAGACACACAATAGATGAACATTGTGAATAACAGAATGGGTCCCTAGATATTGTAAATGAAGCAGGGAAAGGAAGAGAAGACGACTGAATGATGGACTAAGAAAGTTTGCTGGTTTGGACTGCCTCAGAAAGACCATGAGTAGACGCAAGTGGAAAGACATGTAGCCTATGAGGCCTTTGTTTTGCAGTGAACAAGTAACGTCTGATGATGATGCTGATATTCTGTCACGCTGAGCGGGATTTCCAAACGTATGACTACCCGGTCTCTAACTTTCCTTCGGGTGAAGGGGAAGAGAGAGAGAGAGTAGTCATACTCTGGTGAGAGAGGACACCCTGAAAGGTGCACTCAGAAGTTACAATCGCCGACAAATTGCCCAAACTGACGTATTGTAGTTAGGAAATGATGAGGGGTGACAAGGATTGAATCTGTGTTGATACCTATCTAAATATTTATGACGGGTCGGGTACACTAGTTCTCTGTATTAATTGTTCAGTTTTTCATGTTTTAATTATTTTCAAACCTGGATTTTCATTAGCAAACTCTATGTGAAATATAGTCTCTCATGACATCTTTTTATTTACTTTTCGCTAATGTATTTAATAATGGTTTTAGTGACAGCCCTTGATTAACATTTGCTTGGTCTGTGGTTCATCAATCCTTTGTTCATTGCTCTAAATCTTCTGCACAGACCCTTCTGCCTTTATTGCTTCATTACTTAATCATTATGGTTCTTCTTTATTTACCGTTCTCCTACAGTCTATATAATTATTCATTGCTCCATCTTTGCCCTCAAATTTCAACATTTGTAAACGCATTTGCTACTCTTACCAGATTTTGTAGTTCTTTTTTATATACATATAAGTAAATATATTTCTTATGTACATATGTATGACAATATATATGAGTGTATATATATATATATATATATATAATACACATATGCACACAAACATATATATATATACATACATATATATATATATGTATATATATATATATTATATAATACACAGGCACACACACACCACACATATATATATATATATATGTATGTATATTTATATGTGTTTGTGTATGTATATAAAATATGTCTTTTCGATATCTAAAAATGTAAAACCAGGTCTCTCCGGACAAGCTAGCTTTCACGATAAAGATCAAAACTGCATTTTACGTTTTTCCATTTTACAATTTTGCTCTCGACATACATTTCGAATAGCATCTTTACGTAATTCTCTATCGATACCGATAGATAGATAGATAGATAGATAGATAGATAGATAGATAGATAGATAGATAGATAGATACAGTGATTATCCCTGTCATCAAACCTCGCAAAGTAACCCAATTATATCCAGCCGTATCAAACGTCAAACGAACTATCATTAAGTATTTATGACCAGCTTAGCCCGAACGAAGAGGGTTATAAAAAAGGACCGTTTACTTCGTCCGGTAGCCTGTAACAATTTTCACCCCAAAGCCAAATTTCTAGCTGCGGCCATAAGCTCTGTAACCTGTCGTTGTTACCTGAGAGAGAGAGAGAGAGAGAGAGAGAGAGAGAGTAGGTTTATGCACAAATGTACTCCTGAGAGAGAGAGAGAGAGAGAGAGAGAGAGAGTAGGTTTATGCACAAAGGTACTCCTGAGAGAGAGAGAGAGAGAGTAGGTTTGTGCACAAAGGTACTCCTGAGAGAGAGAGAGAGTAGGTTTATGCACAAAGGTACTCCTGAGAGAGAAAGAGAGAGAGTAGGTTTATGGACAAAGGTACTCCTGAGAGAGAGAGAGAGAGAGAGAGAGAGAGAGAGTAGGTTTATGCACAAAGGTACTCCTGAGAGAGAGAGAGAGAGTAGGTTTATGCACAAAGGTACTCCTGAAGAGAGAGAGAGAGAGAGAGAGAGAGAGAGAGGGGGATAGGGTAGGTTTATGCACAAAGGTACTCCTGAGAGAGAGAGAGAGAGAGAGAGTAGGTTTATGCACAAAGGTACTCCTGAGAGAGAGAGAGAGAGAGAGAGAGAGAGAGAGATAGGGTAGGTTTATGCACAGAGGTACTCCTGAGAGAGAGAGCGAGAGAGAGAGAGAGAGAGAGAGAGGGTAGGTTTATGCACAAAGGTACTCCTGAGAGAGAGAGAGAGATAGGGTAGGTTTATGCACAAAGGTACTCCTGAGAGAGAGAGAGAGAGAGAGAGAGGGTAGGTTTATGCACAAAGGTACTCCTGAGAGAGAGAGAGAGAGAGAGAGAGTAGGTTTATGCACAAAGGTACTCCTGAGAGAGAGAGAGAGAGAGAGAGAGAGAGAGTAGGTTTATGCACAAAGGTACTCCTGAGAGAGAGAGAGAGAGTAGGTTTATGCACAAAGGTACTCCTGAGAGGGAGAGAGAGTAGGTTTATGCACAAAGGTACTCCTGAGAGAGAGAGAGAGTAGGTTTATGCACAAAGGTACTCCTGAGAGAGAGAGAGAGAGAGTAGGTTTATGCACAAAGGTACTCCTGAGAGAGAGAGAGAGAGAGAGAGTAGGTGTATGCACAAAGGTACTCCTGAGAGAGAGAGAAAGAGAGAGAGAGAGAGAGAGAGAGAGAGAGTAGGTTTATGCGCAAAGGTACTCTTGAAAGAGAGAGAGAGAGAGAGTAGGTTTATGCACAAAGGTACTCCTGAGAGAGAGAGAGAGAGAGTAGGTTTATGCACAAAGGTACTCCTGAGAGAGAGAGAGTAGGTTTATGCACAAAGGTACTCCTGAGAGAGAGAGAGAGAGAGAGAGAGGGATAGGGTAGGTTTATGCACAAAGGTACTCCTGGGAGAGAGAGAGAGTAGGTTTATGCACAAAGGTACTCCTGGAGAGAGAGAGAGATAGGGTAGGTTTATGCGCAGAGGTACTCCTGAGAGAGAGAGAGAGTAGGTTTATGCACAAAGGTACTCCTGAGATGGAGAGAGAGTAGGTTTATGCACAAAGGTACTCCTGAGAGAGAGAGAGAGTAGGTTTATGCACAAAGGTACTCCTGAGAGGGAGAGAGAGTAGGTTTATGCACAAAGGTACTCCTGAGAGAGAGAGAGTAGGTTTATGCACAAAGGTACTCCTGAGAGAGAGAGAGTAGGTTTATGCACAAAGGTACTCCTGAGAGAGAGAGAGAGGGAGAGAGAGTAGGTTTATGCACAAAGGTACTCCTGAGAGAGAGAGAGAGAGAGAGAGAGAGAGAGAGAGAGAGAGAGAGAGAGAGAGAGAGAGTAGGTTTATGCACAAAGGTACTCCTGAGAGAGAGAGAGAGTAGGTGTATGCACAAAGGTACTCCTGAGAGAGAGAGAGAGAGAGAGAGAGAGAGAGTAGGTTTATGCACAAAGGTACTCCTGAGAGAGAGAGAGAGAGAGAGAGAGTAGGTTTATGCACAAAGGTACTCCTGAGAGAGAGAGAGAGGGAGAGAGAGTAGGTTTATGCACAAAGGTACTCCTGAGAGAGAGAGAGAGTAGGTTTATGCACAAAGGTACTCCTGAGAGAGAGAGAGAGAGTAGGTTTATGCACAAAGGTACTCCTGAGAGAGAGAGAGAGAGAGAGAGAGAGAGGGAGAGAGAGTAGGTTTATGCACAAAGGTACTCCTGAGAGAGAGAGAGAGAGAGAGAGTAGGTTTATGCACAAAGGTACTCCTGAGAGAGAGAGAGAGAGAAAGAGAGAGAGTAGGTGTATGCACAAAGGTACTCCTGAGAGAGAGAGAAAGAGAGAGAGAGAGAGTAGGTTTATGCACGAAGGTACTCTTGAGAGAGAGAGAGAGAGAGAGAGAGTAGCTTTATGCACAAACGTACTCCTGAGAGAGAGAGAGAGAGAGAGAGAGAGAGAGAGAGAGAGAGAGAGAGAGAGTGTAGGTTTATGCACAAAGGTACTCCTGAGAGAGAGAGAGAGAGAGAGTAGGTGTATGCACAAAGGTACTCCTGAGAGAGAGAGAGAGTAGGTGTATGCACAAAGGTACTCCTGAGAGAGAGAGAAAGAGAGAGAGAGTAGGTTTAAGCACGAAGGTACTCTTGAGAGAGAGAGAGAGAGTAGCTTTATGCACAAAGGTACTCCTGAGAAAGAGAGAGAGAGAGAGAGTAGGTTTATGCACAAAGGTACTCCTGAGAGAGAGAGAGAGAGAGAGTAGGTTTATGCACAAAGGTACACCTGACAGAGCCTTACCTTATTGCCTTATTTTTTGTTTGGGTTCCCCCAGGTCCCTCAGTGTGAGGCACCTCGTATATCCACCAGAGAGTTGCTAATACATCTTCCGGTGTATTTTGCATCTTCCAGTCTTGGATGGTCTGGGATGCATCTTAGGTATTTATCGAGCTGATTTTTAAACGCATCTACGCTCACTCCTGATATGTTTCTTAGATGAGCTGGCAGCACATTAAATAGTCGCTGCATTATCGATGCTGGTGCGTAGTGGATTAATGTCCTGTGCGCCTTTCTCAGTTTACCTGGAATGCTTTTTGGCATTATTAATCTACCTCGGCTTGCTCTTTCTGATACTTTAAGCTCCATGATGTTTTCAGCAATTCCTTCTATTTGCTTCCATGCTTGTATTATCATGTAGCGTTCTCTTCTCCTTTCTAGACTGTATAGTCTTAAAGATTGCAGTCTTTCCCAGTAATCAAGGTCCTTAACTTCTTCTATTCTAGCAGTATAGGACCTTTGTACACTCTCTATTTGCGCAATATCCTTTTGGTAGTGTGGGTACCATATCACATTGCAGTACTCGAGTGTACTACGCACATAAGTTTTGTAAAGCATAATCATGTGTTCAGCTTTTCTTGTTTTAAAGTGTCTGAATAACATTCCCATTTTTGCTTTACATTTAGCCAACAGTGTTGCTATTTGGTCGTTGCATAACATATTCCTATTTAAAATTACACCAAGGTCTTTAATTGCTTCCTTGTTTGTGATTGTCTCATTATTAGGTCCCTTGTATGCATACACCATTTCTTCTCTGTTTCCATAATTTATTGATTCGAATTTATCGGAGTTAAATACCATCCTATTTATCTCCGCCCATTCATATATTTTGTTTAGATCTCTTTGTAGTGAGTTCCTATCTTCATCACAAGTAATTTCTCTACTTATTCTTGTGTCATCGGCGAAACTTCTCACTACGGAGTTTTCAACATCACAGTCTATGTCTGAGATCATAATAACAAACAGCAGTGCAGCTAATACCGTACCTTGGGGCACACCAGATATTACCTGGGCTTCATCTGATTTCTCGTCATTTGCAACCACTATCTGTTTTCTGTTTTGCAGGAATTCTTTTACCCATTTTCCTATCTTTCCCACAATATTATGCTTTCTCATTTTTGTCTCCAATATGTTATGGTCTACCTTGTCAAAGGCTTTTGCAAAATCTAGATAGATCACATCTGTGTCTTTTTCATTTATCATATTATTGTATATGTTTTCATAGTGAGCTATCAGTTGGGTCTGTGTACTTTTTCCAGGTACGAAACCGTGTTGACCCATATTAAACAAATTATTTTTGACCAAATGGTTCATTATTTTCTTTTTTATTACCCTCTCATACACTTTCATAATATGTGATGTTAGACTAACAGGTTAGAGTTTTTTTGCTTGAGGGTACACTCGGTCGGGCACACTGTTCTATCATATTTCTCTTACTTTTGTTTGTTAGTTTTTATAGTTTATATATGAAATATTTATTTTAATGTCACTGTTCTTAGAATATTATATATTTTCCTTGTTTCCTTTCCTTACTAGGCTATTTCCCCTGTGGGAGCCCCTGGGCTTATAACATCCTGCTCTTCCAACTAGGGTTGTAGCTTAGCAAGTAATAATAATAATTTACAACCTAGGGCTGGGGGATTATTATCCGGTTCTATGGTTTGATGTATGTATGGGTGACGTTGATTGACGTGATCGGTTTAATGATTTTTCAAGTTTTTTAAGGATTTTTTTTTTTTACGTTAAGGATATTTTACGTTTTAAGTTTTTTTTTTTGTTTTTTTAGGATTTTTTTTACGTTAAGTATTTTTTTTACCTTTTTAAGAATGTTTTTACGTATTTTTTTAAGGATTTTTTACGTTTTTAAGGATTTTATAACTTTTTAAAAAAATTTTTCAAGTATTTAAGGATTTATTTTTATGTTTTTAAGGATTTCTTTTTTACGTGTTTTACGGTTTTAAGGACTTTTTAAAAAGTTTTCAGGGATTTTTTACGTTTTAAGTATTTTTTTACGTTTTTAACGATTTTTTAATTTCTAAAGGGAGTTTTGTTATTGTTATTAGAGGTAGAGGGGGGGGGGTTATAATTAACTTTTTCAAATCTGGCTGCTGCTTTTTTACTAGAGGAACGTTTGGTGAAGTGAATCAGGAAAGTTTCTGATAGATTAGTTTTGTTTTCCTTTGACAATAATAATTGAAATATAACAACAGCAATAACAACAAAAACAACAAATGCAGCCGCTTCTACTCCACTGTAGGACAAAGGCCTCAGACATGCCAATGCGTTAAAATAAAAATCATGATAATAATGATAATATTATTGGGAATGTAAATCCACAATATGTACATATATTTAAAAAAAAATAAAAAATTGGATTACGGGAATTTTTTTTTTTTGCTTTAGTATTTTTACTACTACTACTACTACTACTACTACTACTACTACTACTACTACTACTATTATTATTATTATTATTTTAATAACTAAAATAATATTTGCATAAGTGATGATTACTATAAAATAGTATTATGAAATGTTTAATTGAAAACTGATAATTTTTATTGATATATGAGGACGACTTCAAAAGAGTTTGATAGATGAAGCGTGTGTGGGAGCGTTCAACGGGCTGTTAAGGAACCTTCTGTAATATGTGGATGTATAAATGGGATATGATAGATGTGTAGTTTTAACGCTGGAGCCAACCCTTTTTAGAAGAAATTATTATTATTATTATTATTATTATTATTATTATTATTATTATTATTATTTTATATATTTTGGGAGTAGACCCTCTTTTAAGCAGGTTTTATTAAAAGTGATTGCTGCCTCAGTGGCGTTAATCTTGTAATTAACTTTTTCTATTGTTCTTATTATCTTCTTCTCTTCATTTGAACAATCCGTCAGTAACTGGGAAAGGGACATATCAATAGGAAGGTGATGAAGACCATATCATTCACAATTTGTCTTTAATATATCACAACACATTGTAAAAGTACAGATAATATGTACAAAGTATAAAACACTATCACAATGTTAGTGCACACAAAGTAATTGTCACTTTTATACAAAATTTATAAATTACGTGGTGTTAAGTTTAACACATCCTTCGACTCAACCGGTTTCGAGCAGTGAGAAGGTTTTCTGCTCATTGTCAAGAGTGAACTGAAATGCAGGTGTTGTTTTGATGGCTTATATACGGAGTCCTGCTACGCGATTCCATCTTCACTGGTTAAGAACCGCCCTAGGGCGGAGACCGTTAATCCTATTGGGTGGTGGCCTCTGCCTCGCCGGGATGTTTGGTGGGATTACTGGCTCTGGTTCTGTCAGGAGATAATCCCTGTTTTGACCTTCAGCTATATCAGTCCTGTCAGTGTTGTTATTGCCTGGACTATTGTTGATAGTGGACCTTATACATGTTGGCAATAAGGTCCCTTCTTGCGTGGTGTTGAGGTTAGGTCTTTGTTGTTGAATAAAAATAGCTTCCATTATCCGGAGACGTCTACTGTCAGGGGCATGGCCGATGATTGTTACATTTTTCACTATATGCTCCCTTGCTGTCATGAAATTATGTTTTTGGAGGCAATGCATTTTTATTGCACCCTGTTGCACGTGGCAAGATAAACTCTTAGAAAGACGCATCGTCGTCATCCCGATGTAGGTGCCAGGACATTCCTGGACGGGGCATTTATATCGGTACACTACGTTCGTCTTTTTCAAGTCATCTTGCATGGCGGGGGCAGGGTTGTTTTTCATTATCAAGTCTCGTGTTTTTGCTGATTGATAATAAATTATGAGGTTGATTTCAGTATCCTCTGCCGTGGCAAAAACGTTGTTTTTTATTATATTTTTCATAATCTTTTCTTCTTCGTTGTAGTTTACGCTCATAATGCCTTTATAGTAAAGATTTATTTTTGCTGGCGTGTTGGTATCATTAGGGCCTTCATTCTGGTACCATTTCTCGATTTCTTTTTTAATTTGCCGATTAATGTCCTTATTCGTGAAGCCATTATTCACCAGAATTTTAGTAACTCTGTCAAGTTCCTCGTGGGTGCCTCTCCACGAAGAACAGTGAGAAATGGCTCTCCGAATAAAAGCCTTAATGGTGGCAGTTTTATACCGACTAGGGCACTCGCTGTCACCATTTAGAACTTCGCCGAATTTTCGAGGAATGCAGCTCGCTCAGGTTCACCCTAGAGCACAGCCTCCAAGGACGTCTCCCCTTCCTTGATGTCCTTGTAGAAACAAGCAATGATAGTTTTAGTACCTCGGTGTACGTAAAACCAACGAATCTCGGCCTATGTCTGAATGGTGACAGCGAGTGCCCTAGTCGGTATAAAACTGCCACCATTAAGGCTTTTATTCGGAGAGCCATTTCTCACTGTTCTTCGTGGAGAGGCACCCACGAGGAACTTGACAGAGTTACTAAAATTCTGGTGAATAATGGCTTCACGAATAAGGACATTAATCGGCAAATTAAAAAAGAAATCGAGAAATGGTACCAGAATGAAGGCCCTAATGATACCAACACGCCAGCAAAAATAAATCTTTACTATAAAGGCATTATGAGCGTAAACTACAACGAAGAAGAAAAGATTATGAAAAATATAATAAAAAACAACGTTTTTGCCACGGCAGAGGATACTGAAATCAACCTCATAATTTATTATCAATCAGCAAAAACACGAGACTTGATAATGAAAAACAACCCTGCCCCCGCCATGCAAGATGACTTGAAAAAGACGAACGTAGTGTACCGATATAAATGCCCCGTCCAGGAATGTCCTGGCACCTACATCGGGATGACGACGATGCGTCTTTCTAAGAGATTATCTTGCCACGTGCAACAGGGTGCAATAAAAATGCATTGCCTCCAAAAACATAATTTCATGACAGCAAGGGAGCATATAGTGAAAAATGTAACAATCATCGGCCATGCCCCTGACAGTAGACGTCTCCGGATAATGGAAGCTATTTTTATTCAACAACAAAGACCTAACCTCAACACCACGCAAGAAGGGACCTTATTGCCAACATGTATAAGGTCCACTATCAACAATAGTCCAGGCAATAACAACACTGACAGGACTGATATAGCTGAAGGTCAAAACAGGGATTATCTCCTGACAGAACCAGAGCCAGTAATCCCACCAAACATCCCGGCGAGGCAGAGGCCACCACCCAATAGGATTAACGGTCTCCGCCCTAGGGCGGTTCTTAACCAGTGAAGATGGAATCGCGTAGCAGGACTCCGTATATAAGCCATCAAAACAACACCTGCATTTCAGTTCACTCTTGACAATGAGCAGAAAACCTTCTCACTGCTCGAAACCGGTTGAGTCGAAGGATGTGTTAAACTTAACACCACGTAATTTATAAATTTTGTATAAAAGTGACAATTACTTTGTGTGCACTAACATTGTGATAGTGTTTTATACTTTGTACATATTATCTGTACTTTTACAATGTGTTGTGATATATTAAAGACAAATTGTGAATGATATGGTCTTCATCACCTTCCTATTGATATGTCCCTTTCCCAGTTACTGACGGATTGTTCAAATGAAGAGAAGAAGATAATAAGAACAATAGA
>NC_090753.1:94462293-94479793 GCF_036898095.1 Palaemon carinicauda | reverse complement strand
TAAATGTAAAGCAATGAAACTTGCAGGAAGTTTAAACTATGATGCACATGGCTGAAAATTATTGCATTTTGGAAGGTCAAGGTCAAGGTCACGGACGAGCAAAATGCCCAATTCACGTAATCAGCCATAAGTTTGGACTTCCTTGTCCCAGAGATTTCAAATTTGCTTCATATTTGAGTTTATGGAAATCCAACCCAATAAATAGATGCTAAGGTCAAGGTCAAGATAGAGAAAAAGGTTGAGAAATGAGCTGCCGCGGCGGAGGTCTGCGTTCTACTGAGTGCCCCTCTAATTATTATTATTATTATTATTATTATTATTATTACTATAACAAACTAAGCTACAACCCTAGTTGGAAAAGTAGGATGCTATAAGCACAAGGGGTCCAACAGGGAAAAATAGCCCAGTGAGGAAAGGAAATAAACTACAAGATCAGCAATGAGCAATGGAAAAATATATTTTGATAACATTAACAACATTGAATGAGATCTTTCAAATATAAACTTTAAAAACTTAAAAAAAAAAAAAGAGAAGAGAAATGAGTTAGGTTAGTGCGCCCGAGTGTACCCTCAAGCAAGAGAACTCAAACCAAAGACATTGAAAGACCATGGTACAGAGGCTATGCCACTACCTAAGACTAGAGAACATTGGTTTGATTTTGGAGTGTTCTCCTAGAGTATTATTATTATTATTATTATTATTATTATTATTATTATTATTATTATTATTATTATTATTATTACTTGCTAAGCTACAACCCTAGTTGGAAAAGCAGGATGGTATAAGCCCAGGGGTTCCAACAGGGAAAATAGCCCAGTGAGGAAAAGAAACAAGGAAATAATAAAATATTTTAGGAACAGTAACATAAAAATAAACATTTCCTATATAAACTATAAAAACTTAAAAAAATCAAGAGGAAGAGAAATAAGATAGAATAGCGTGCCCGAGTGTACCCTCAAGCAAGTAGCAGTAAAGTAGTAGTAAAGTACTGGTAGTAGTAGCAGTAGTAGTAGTAGAAGTAGTAGTAGTAGTAAAGTAATGGCAGTAGTAGTAGTGCCATGGTGAATTAAATCCTTCACTAGCAATAATATGAAAATAAATATTTACTCCTTGAGATATATTGATATGAAGGGTTTACTGTATATTTGGAATATAGTTTTAGCCATCTCTGCTATTATAGCAAGGTGCTATGTAATGAACGTCAATTGTCTGCTTGTATGACAATCTATTAATTTTACACATGATACTTTCAAATATAAAGGTATTAGCTCTTTGGAAATATAAAAAGACCTTCTTCTTCTTCTTCTTCTTCTTCTTCTTCTTCTTCTTCTTCTTCTTCTTCTTCTTCTTCTTCTTCTTTGTCTGCATCTCTTCCCACTTCTATGTGGGGTCGATGTTTCTGGCCAGCGTTCTCCATCTACCTCTGTCCCACGCTTCATCACTGGTTAATCCCTTTGATCGAAGGTCATCCTTGATACAGTCCATTCACCTTCGACCTTCGATCAAAGGGATTAACCGGTGATGAAGTGTGGGATAGAGGTAGATGGAGAAAGCTGGCCTGAAACATCAACCTCACATAAAAGTGGGAAACGATGCAGACAAAGAAGAAGTCTTTTATATTTCCAAATAGCTATTAATAAATATAAGACTGCCAAGTAAATAACTGGCTGGTACAGCCTTGGATTAACATAGACTGCAGATCGAGCCCTCCCTCGTCCCATGAGTGTACACTGTTCACTAGGGAGGTTACTGTTATTGGATGCGCTTCGCCCGCTGACGTACTGATGAGCGTCTCTTTAGATAAGCTTGGGACGGATTTTAAACCAGATATTTTTAATTTTCAACCTGTCAGTGACATATGAATACCAGTCGATGAAAGAGTGAGCCAAGAAATCGCCCTGACACGAGAGTATTCACAGATGGTTTCAAACTACTAGAACTGGGATACATGTCTACTGTAGGCTAGAGCCTTTAAATCATACTATTAGAACCAAGATACATGTCTACTGTAGGCTCTAGAGCCTTTAAATATGCAGCCCCGAGACTATACAATAGGCTCCCACGAGACATCCGAATAATTGAAGATATTAAGATTTTCAAGAGGAAACTGAAGACTTTCTTATTCCGCGAGTGTTTTGACAGTGACGATCAAACAGTAAGCGAACAATACGCATTGTGAAATATTAAATGCTCCCGAATGAATATCATAAAACGACCGTGGAGGTCCTGTAAAGAGTAGGGTTCCCCTACTGTACAGGACTAGATAAGCAGCCCTTAAAGTAAAGTTAAGTCTTTTTAGTAGGTTCGGTAACAGGAAAAATTGTTTAGTTGAAACTTTTTGTGTATTTTTGAGACTGGTTGAAATTAAAGGCTCTGAATGTCCCTGAAACGTTAGATTGAATGTAAGAAGAGTCTGAATAAGGAGCTGAATCATTTTTATAAGTGTGCAAAACACTTATAAGCCTTCTATATAGGTATATAAAGCAACGCATGATGGAGACGTTTGACACAGTGTTTCTATTCATATGAAAACATATATATATCATTGTATATATAACCTTTCTTTCATTGGAAGAGACAAGGGTTCGATGGCAGTATGGAGTAGAAATTTAATTCTATTTGAACACGGTATAGTGGTGATTTTGGTCCATATATTTACTCACACGGAGTAATTCGAATTAAAATATATCAATTGTGGGTCTCTCTCTCTCTCTCTCTCTCTCTCTCTCTCTCTCTGTATATATATATATATATATATATATATATATATATATATATATATATATATATATATATATATATATATAATATACATATAATATGTATAATATATATATGTATAATATATATATATGTGTGTATATATATATATATATATATATATATATATATATATATATATATATATATATATATATATATATATATCCATCATGCCGTTAAGCAGATTGGCCAACTGGAATCCAAGACTCGAACCAGACATACCAACATCTTCCTAAGTCTGCAAACCCCCCCCCTCCCCCGTCTGCAAGTCTCTCCTGGGGGATCAACAGTCGCTTCTGAGAGGATTTAAGGAGTCATGGGGAGTGGGGGAACGGGGTATCCTTCCATGGGATGTGGATGGGGGGGGGGCCTAGGGGGGTTAGGATGCGTTGGCAGGATTTGGGGGTTGATATGTAACGTTGCCTTAGCCAAGATGACGGCTCTCTTTAGCGACAGATATTTAGGAGGTTCGTCTGTTTTATTGTATACGTAGTATTTTTATTCTCATATACTATATATATATATATATATATATATATATATATATATATATATATACATATATATATATATATATATATATATATATATATATATATATATATATATATATATATATATTATATATATATATTTATATATATATATATATATACATATACTTATATATGCATAAATACGTATATTTATCTATATATATGTATATATATGTATATATATATTTATATATATATTTATATATTTATAATAAATATATATACTGTATATATATTTATATATATTTTATATTTATATATATATATATATATATATATATATATATATATATATATATATATATTACTGAACTTTTTACCTTACGTTCATTTATTTGCGTAATTTCCAATTACAGTATTTGCAATTCTCGAATACTATTCCAACTGAGCAGAATTTTATTTTGGTAAAGCTCTGCTCAAATCATGGAAAAAAAATCATATGAAATTTTTATATCTGTTGGTGGATAATAATGATAGAATATGAATTAGATATTTGAAAAGTAAATAATTAGTTTATTCTGTTATTTTCAAAACAAAGAATATTATTTTTAGCTTTACCATATCAGTTTTGGTAGCTTTAAGAACGGCTCTAAATGTAACTTTAACTCGAAATTATAATACCCCTTTAACGTTAAATAATACATTATAACTGTATTTTCACGTTTAAAGAACTAATAATTCAAAATTCACACGAATTATTATAATAATCTTACAGCAGAACGTGAGAAAATAATCTCAAACTGGCTTGTGTTGATAAACACCAGGTCAACACAATAGCATTTCGCTTTGTGTTGCGCTTTTGTCTCTTCCTGGTATATGCTAGTTTTACTCTCTACTCATATTTCACTTTATTATTATTATTATTATTATTATTATTATTATTATTATTATTATTATTATTATTATTATTATTATTATTATTATTATTAATATTTGAAAGGTTGGTCGGTTATTTTCACGAAAATTTTAATCCAAAAGGAATTGTAGCATTCTTTCTCATCATCATTATTATTATTATTATTATTATTATTATTATTATTATTATTATTATTATTATTATTATTATTATTATTATTTCTTGCTAAGCTACAAACCTAGTTGAAAAAGCAGGATGCTATAAGCACAGAGGCCCAAACAGGGAAAATAGCTTAGTGAGGAAAGGAAAATAAGAAAAATATAATATTTCAAGAACTGTAATAACATTAAAATAAATATTTATTATAAACTATAAAAAACTTTAACAAAACAAGAAAAAGAGAAATTAGATAGAATAGTGTGTCCGAGTGTACCCTCAAGCAAGAGAACTCTAACCCAAGACAGTGGAAGACCATGTTACAGAGGCTATGACACTACTCAAGATTAGAGAACAATGGTTTGATTTTGGAGTGCCGTTCTCCTAGAGGAGCTGCTTACCATAGGTAAAGTCTCTTCTACCCTTACCAAGAGGAAAGTAGCCACTGAACAATTACAATGCAGTAGTTATAAACCCTTGAGTGACGAAGAATTGTTTGGTAATCTGTATTGTCGGGTGTCTGCGGACAGAGAAGAGTATGTAAAGAATAGGTCGGACTATTCAGTGTGTGTGTAGGTAATGGGGAAATGCACCGTAACCAGAGAGAAGGATCCAATGTAGTACTGTCTGGCCAGTGGAAAGACCCTATAACTCTCTCTAGGGGTTGTATCTCAACGAGTGGCTGGTGCCCTCGCCAACCCACTACCATAGTATTAATCTATTATTGTTTTAGATGAAAATGGTTTTATGCCAGTACCCAAACTATATGAAATAACACCATGCTTGCTTTCTCGCGCTACACACAGGGTTGCCAGTTTAGCCTTTTTTCAGGCCCAAAAAACCCTCAAATTTGGCCCTTTTTTTAATTGGTTGGTCGTTAGTAATATGAAAAAAGCCAGGTCTTAAATACTATATAATTGGCCTTTTTCTACTAATGGATTGGCCTTTTAAAGCTTCTGTTGATTAGAAGTTGGCCTTTTCTCATTTAAAAAACCTGGCAACACTGGCTACACACCGGAAGCCAGTTGAAGTAGGCGGTTTTATTTATCTAACCTCTTGTTCAATCCTCCCCTTTTCCTACCCCTAGGGGTGGGGTGGGTGTTCTTTAAAGGTTTGCATCCTTTATTTGAACAGGCCATAGAATTAGCTCCCTCCCCACTCTACATCCCCATACTTCCTCTCTCCCTACTTTCAGAAAAAAAAGGTGTGAACTTCCACGCATTGTCAGGATTAAACTTCTTGTAGAAGTCTCACACTTTATACTATCTGCCTTATAATTCTTCCCCATCTTCCTTATACTTCTTTCCCTAGTTCTTCCCCATCTTCCTTATATTTCTTCCCCTAGTTCTTCCCCATCTTCCTTATACTTCTTCCCCTAGTTCCTCCCCAACTTCCTTATACCTCTTCCCCTAGTTCTTACCCATCCTCCCTATATTTCTTCCCATAGTTCTTCCCCATCTTCCCTATACTTCTTCCGCTAGTTCTTCCCCATCTTCCCTGTACTTCTTCCCCTAGTTCTTCTCGATCCTCCTTATATTTCTTCCCCTAGTTCTTCCCCATCTTCCCTATACTTCTTCCCCAATCTCCATGTCCATAAAAATGCTCAAATCCCCATGATACCTCCCCAGTTGGTGGAGATTAGAGATTCGACCTCTTAGGTTCGTGAGAAAAAAAAAGCAAGGAAATGAACACTATATTAAATCTTGGAATAAAATAATCAAATTTTTGTTGAGCGTTTAAGCATAAATTCTTAGTTTTTAATCTGGAATTTCAGTTAGTTGCGTTTTTCAAAGACTTTCTTCGACATAGTTATTACACATGTGTTTTTGTTCCTTTGTTTCTTCCATAACTAGGAAGGATTGGATTATTCTCTCTCTCTCTCTCTCTCTCTCTCTCTCTCTCTCTCTCTCTCTCTCTCTCTCTCTCTCTCTCTGTGTTTCTTTGTTTCTTCCATAACTAGGAAGGATTGGATTAATCTCTCTCTCTCTCATTAAGGGTACAAATGCTCCTAGCCCCGGATAAAAGAAGGACTTTGATAATCTACTTATAGAATAAATTTTTTTAGACCTCCTCATAGCAGAAACCGGTATACATAATTATTCCCTAGGTGGTGTACCGTAAGCCTTACTTATCCACACATAGAACTCTAGAACATATTGGTTGCATCTGCACCCTCTTTTTAGCCTTCTCTCAGGCTCACCACCGTATCTGGGCTTTAACGTCGCAGTACAAGATTTGGCTTCGAAAATACATGAAGGGAATTTGGTTTAGATAATGATATGCTAATTAATTTGGGATGTTTTATTAGGGAATTCATGTTAATCGCTTAACTTTAAGGTGATGCAGTGGCGGTGATGAGGATGGCAGAGAAATGTCCTTGCAGTGTTCATTATAGTGTTGAAATGGAACACTTATGGAATGGGGAAATTTACGTTAGAAAGTCTGTATATGTATATATATATATTATATATATATATGTATATATATATATATATATATATATATATATATATATATATATATATAATGTATATATAATATATATATATAAATATATATATACATAAATAATGTATATATAAAATATATATATATGTAAATATATATATATATATATATATATATATATATATATATATATATATATATATATATATATATGTATATATATACATATGTACATATATATATATATATATATATATATATATATATATATATATTATATATACATATATATATATATTTATATATACATACATACATACATACATACATAGGATGTGCTGTAGAAAATAAAAGCAAATTATATCTAATACTTAAAAAGTAGATTTAAGTCCAATGATAAGAAAATTGGGGGGGGAGCAGTGATGTTGGTTACGTCCCACTAGGCCTCTGTGAGAGAGAGAGAGAGAGAGAGAGAGAGAGAGAGAGAGAGAGAGAGAGAGAGAGAGAGAGTCGAGCATCAGCTTCCAGTGAAATGGTTTTCCAAATCTACTAACGGTGAATCAAATAAGTAAAAGTCTGACACGAACGTCATGTCTCCATAAGAGGTCTACCGTGTCTCAGGGCTAGAGATTATTTTGTTTTTATTCGGCTTTTGAGTACCTCAGACCATTTTTTCATATAGATTTATTCTCTTACTGATATGGCTTTTTTTTTAAGAGTATCAGTTTCTGTTTATTAGAGAAAAAGGGGTTACAAGAAATTGCGTTTTAGACACAGGCAAAGACAAAAATCTGGTTTTGACAGACTGACAAAAATCTGGTTTTGATACAGACAGACAAACCCAAACAGACCGAAATCTGGTTTTGATACAGACAAACAGACCAAAATCTGGTTTTAAAAGACAGACAAAAATCTGATTTTAAGAGACAGACTGAAATCTGGTTTTAACAGACTGACAAAAATCTGATTTTGATACAGACAGACAAACCCAAACAGACCAAAATCTGGTTTTAACTCAGACAAAAATCTGGTTTTAACAGACAGACAAAAATCTGGTATTGACAGACAGACAAAATCTGTTTTTAACAGACAGACAAAAATCTGGTATTGACAGACAAACAAAAATCTGGTTTTAATAGAAAGACGGACCCAAGCAGACCAAAGTTTGGTTTTAACAGACCGACAAAAATCTGGTTTTGCACACAGACAAAAATCTGGTTTTCACACACACACACACAAATCTGGTACAGATTTTACATCAATTCTAGAGATGAGATATTACCAGTTTTTGTATTTTATAAGAAAAGTAAAACTTAATAAAATCAGGGTTTGAGGGAATATATAGTTTTGCTTGTAGTAGTAGTAGTAGTAGTAGCAGCAGTAGTAGTAGAGAGAGAGAGAGAGAGAGAGAGAGAGAGAGAGAGAGAGAGAGAGAGAGAGAGAGAGAGAGAGACCCTGTCCAGTCTAGCTGGCTGTCTTATTGTGCCCCAGTCAGGAAAGGGGGAGTAAGGCTCACAATCTCATCCCAAGAACTTTCTCTTTATCTCTTGGTTTGTTTATAAGGAGAGAGAGAGAGAGAGAGAGAGAGAGAGAGAGAGAGAGAGAGAGAGAGAGAGAGAGAGAGAGAGAGAGAGAGAGAGACCCTGTCCAGTCTAGCTGGCTGTCTTATTGTGCCCCAGTCAGGAAAGGGGGAGTAAGGCTCACAATCTCATCCCAAGAACTTTCTCTTTATCTCTTGGTTTGTTTATAAGGAGAGAGAGAGAGAGAGAGAGAGAGAGAGAGAGAGAGAGAGAGAGAGAGAGAGAGAGAGAGAGAGAGAGAGAGATCATCATAATTTTCCATCAGGTATACCCCCATGAAATTACTCGTCATGCGACACATCTGGTGAATTATTCTTTTACATTCGTTACGCTGTGTTCCCGGTATATGATTCATATAACCGACATCCATTAAGGAAATTTGACACTATTATGTCAGTTGGAGTCGATGTAAATCTTTTTTTTTTATTGGTGTGAAATTCATAATCATGATTTTAGTTGGTTTGGTGATCACACTTGCTGTTCTACTTAATGGACAATACCATCTTATAATCTTGACTTTTTGTAAATTAAGGGCTCTACTTTTGCTTGGTGTAAAGTGGACTTATATTACATGGTGTTAAAGAACACTTATTTATCTTGGTGTGATATCTACCTACTATTATACTTATGGGTAATACTTGCTTGAGATTCGAACTAAGGTCCCCAGATGATTTTTAAAATTCCCTCTTGAATCACACATCTTTTATTGCTGAGTTGTGTCAGTTGACATAACCGTCTATGTCTGTGCTAATTAAGTCACAGAATTTATAAGTTATGTGGAAATGTAAGGACGAATATTAGGAGAATAATTATCGTTAGTAGTGAACGCAACCCGTCAAAATGAGAGCTAGATATTTAGATAGATATTGCACACAGATTCGAACCTTTCAACTCCACCCCTTTTCCTAACTAAAACACAGCAATTTGGGCAATTTGTGGGTGATTCGTAATTTCCGAGTGTACCTCTCTGGGTAAGCCCTCTCACCAGGGTGCGACTACTCCCTTCCCCCTAACCGAGTGACGGGGAGAGATTGAGTAATCATACGTTGGGCAATGCCACTGAGAGTGACAGGAATGAAATACACACACACACACACACACACACACACACACACATATATATATATATATATATATATATATATATATATATATATATATATATATTATATATATATATATATACTGTATATATATATATATATATATATATATATATATATATATATATATGTATATTTATATACATATACTATATATATATATATATATATATATATATATATATGCATATGCATATATATATATATACAAATATGTATATATATATATGTATATATATATACATACAGTATTTATATATATATACAGTATATATATATATATATATATATATATATATATATATATATATATATATATATATATATATATATATATATATATATATATATATATATACGCACACACATATCAGACACGTGCCCTTTATTCTATATGGTAGATGTGTAAATGAAAAAAAAGGAAAATTAAAACCATTACAAGAAACGCAAGATAAAATCTGGTCTGGCGATTGTCATGTGTGTGGCCTTTGTAATTTAGGAAGAAATGCATTCATATCTAAAGTGCTGGCAGTAAAAATATAAACGATATTTAGTTAGTAGATTCTTAATCTTAACTAATATTCACTAGTTCTATAAAGATCGTATGTATCCAAGCTTCGGACTGTACTGTCCTGTTCTTGAAATCTTTTGCAGTGTTCATGCAACCTTCATTTTTCAACCTTTGTTCTGTTTTAGGTATTAAATATAAACTCGATTTTTTTATGCTTATTTTGTATTATAAATATGTTCCTACTGCCTTCATTGCTTCAACTTTCAATTTTAAGCTATTTCATTTAAATATTAACTCTGTTGTAGATAGCTAGTTTTACTTAGAAATATTTATGTACACTGTTAAAAGGTTGCATTTAAAAGCGGTTAAAATCTTAATATAAATGTGGCCAGACATTTACCGTTTAAAAAAGGACATATTGACGTAAAGGAGTGATATTACGGTCAACAGTCGTAAAAAATAATAAAGTAGGGTAAAATTACAGTCACCTGTATTTTACTGAAATACGGCTGAGAACAGTAGATTTTACGGCGAATTTCCGATTAAAATTGCTGTTTTTTTAACAGTGTACTCTTTAATAGATTTTTGTTCCTATTTCGAGTTTCGTGTACCACCAGCCTTTGGACCCAAAGTTGAATCATGTAGCTCCCAAGCACGCGGAAATGCGTGCGCTAAATGGCTATCATTAGCATCCCGGGGTCACACGTCATAGCAAGAGGTCCCAAGGTGCGAAAATGTGTCGAAAGCAAAATAGGTTTTCGCCTCGACACCGCCTCGATACCACGATACTGTGCCTAAAAAGAAAGAAACGCTTATCTAAAGTCTATCATTAACTCACTGGGGACCTATTTCCGATTTCCAAGCTATGAAAAAACATCTGGGGATATATAATGATAATGATATTACTCCCCCAAAACCAATCTACGATTTCACACCTCGGACAAATGTAGGACATTAATCCAGTTTTCTTTTTCGCATCCTTAGAGGAAAACACAGCTGGGAAAAGTCAACACCTTATAAGGGCATGATACAAAAAAGAGATGGTAAAACCTCATTTCCTGTTTGTAAAACTAATGTTTAAAGTGTTGTTTCAAAGTCTTGGGAGACGATGTTGGTTCGTAGATAATCAAGACTTTGAGGGATGTAGTTCTTGATGTTTTTGTAAATCGAGTAACGGATCGGTAAATAATGATGAGATACCTCTCTCTCTCTCTCTCTCTCTCTCTCTCTCTCTCTCTCTCTCTCTCTCTCTCTCTCTCTCTCTCGAAAACAAAACAAGATTGAGAAAGTTCATGGGATGAGATTGTAAGCCTTACATGCCCCTTTCCTGACGGGCACATTGTGACAGCGAGATAGACTGCTCTCTCTCTCTCTCTCTCTCTCTCTCTCTCTCTCTCTCTCTCTCTCTCTCTCTCTCTCTCTCTCTCTCTCTCTCTAAGCAAGCATGCAAGAACCCGGGTTTAAGATACCTAGAAACGATCCCAACTACTCGACCGTATCATTTCCTGTTGGGTGAAATTGCCAACTGGTTGAATGGTACAACGCTGATGATCACACTTGCATAAGCAACACCTTCATTTTTGTCTCGAGAAGTGGAAAAAAAGGCAAAAAGTAAAACAATAAGAAAAAGAGAGGTAGCATTATCAAATCTTTCACGGTGACGTCAGTAGTTCTTCTTTTTGTTTTGTAGCGACTTTGAAGGAAGAATTATATTGAAGTAGAGTTTTCTTTGAAGAAAGAGTTATATTGAGGAAGAGTTTATTTTGAAGAAGGAATTATGTTGAAGAAGAGTTTTCTTTGAAGGATTAATTATATTGAAGAAGAGTTTTCTTTGAAGGAAGAATTATATTGAAGAATAGTTTTCTTTGAAGGATTAATTATATTGAAGAAGAGTCTTCTTTGAGGGAAGAATTATATTGAAGAAGAGTTTTCTTTGAGGGAAGAATTATATTGAAGAAGAGTTTTCTTTGAGGGAAGAATTATATTGAAGAAGAGTCTTCTTTGAGGGAAGAATTATATTGAAGAAGAGTTTTCTTTGAGGGAAGAATTATATTGAAGAAGAGTTTTCTTTGAAGGATTAATTATATTGAAGAAGAGTTTACTTTGAAGAAAGAATTATATTGAAGAAGAGTTTTCTTTGAGGGAAGAATTATATTGAAGAAGAGTTTTCTTTGAGGGAAGAATTATATTGAAGAAGAGTTTTCTTTGAGGGAAGAATTATATTGAAGAAGCGTTTACTTTGAAGAAAGAATTATATTGAAGAAGAGTTACCTTTGAAGGAAGAATTATATTGAAGAAAAGTTTTCTTTGAGGGAAGAATTATATTGAAGAAGAGTTTTCTTTGAGGGAAGAATTATATTGAAGAAGAATTTCCTTTGAAGAAAGAATTATATTGAAGAGGAGTTTCCTTTGAAGGAAGAATTATATTGAAGAAGAGTTTTCTTTGAGGGAAGAATTATATTGAAGAAGAGTCTTCTTTGAGGGAAGAATTATATTGAAGAAGAGTTTTCTTTGAAGGAAGAATTATATTGAAGAAGAGTTTTCTTTGAGGGAAGAATTATATTGAAGAAGAGTTTACTTTGAAGAAAGAATTATATTGAAGAAGAGTTTCCTTTGAAGGAAGAATTATATTGAAGAAGAGTTTTCTTTGAAGGAAGAATTATATTGAAGAAGAGTCTTCTTTGAGGGAAGAATTATATTGAAGAAGAGTTTTCTTTGAAGGAAGAATTATATTGAAGAAGAGTTTCCTTTGAAGGAAGAATTATATTGAAGAAGAGTTTCCTTTGAAGGAAGAATTATATTGAAGAAGAGTTTCCTTTGAAGGAAGAATTATATTGAAGAAGAGTTTCCTTTGAAGGAAGAATTATATTGAAGAAGAGTTTCCTTTGAAGGAAGAATTATATTGAGAAGAGTTTTCTTTGAAGAAAGAATTATATTGAAGAAGAGTTTCCTTTGAAGGAAGAATTATATTGAAGAAGAGTTTTCTTTGAAGAAAGAATTATATTGAAGAAGAGTTTCCTTTGAAGGAAGAATTATATTGAAGAAGAGTTTCCCTTGAAGGAAGAATTATATTGAAGAAGAGTTTCCTTTGAAGGAAGAATTATATTGAAGAAGAGTTTCCTTTGAAGGAAGAATTATATTGAAGAAGAGTTTCCTTTGAAGGAAGAATTATATTGAAGAAGAGTTTCCTTTGAAGGAAGAATTATATTGAAGAAGAGTTTACTTTGAAGAAAGAATTATATTGAAGAAGAATTTCCTTTGAAGGAAGAATTATATTGAAGAAGAGTTTACTTTGAAGAAAGAATTATATTGAAGAAGAGTTTCCTTTGAAGGAAGAATTATATTGAAGAAGAGTTTCCTTTGAAGGAAGAATTATATTGAAGAAGAGTTTCCTTTGAAGGAAGAATTATATTGAAGAAGAGTTTCCTTTGAAGAAAGAATTATATTGAAGAAGAGTTTCCTTTGAAGGAAGAATTATATTGAAGAAGAGTTTCCTTTGAAGGAAGAATTATATTGAAGAAAAGTTTTCTTTGAGGGAAGAATTATATTGAAGAAAAGTTTTCTTTGAGCGAAGAATTATATTGAAGAAGAGTTTCCTTTGAAGGAAGAATTATATTGAAGAAGAGTTTCCTTTGAAGGAAGAATTATATTGAAGAAGAGTTTCCTTTGAAGGAAGAGTTTCCTTTGAAGAAGAGTTTCCTTTGAAGGAAGAATTATATTGAAGAAGAGTTTCCTTTGAAGGAAGAGTTTCCTTTGAAGAAAGAATTATATTGAAGAAGAGTTTCCTTTGAAGGAAGAGTTTCCTTTGAAGAAAGAATTATATTGAAGAAGAGTTTCCTTTGAAGGAAGAATTATATTGAAGAAGAGTTTCCTTTGAAGGAAGCGTTTCCTTTGAAGAAAGAATTATATTGAAGAAGAGTTTCCTTTGAAGGAAGAATTATATTGAAGAAGAGTTTCCTTTGAAGGAAGAGTTTCCTTTGAAGAAAGAATTATATTGAAGAAGAGTTTCCTTTGAAGGAAGAATTATATTGAAGAAGAGTTTCCTTTGAAGGAAGAATTATATTGAAGAAGAGTTTCCTTTGAAGGAAGAATTATATTGAAGAAGAGTTTCCTTTGAAGGAAGAGTTTCCTTTGAAGAAGAGTTTCCTTTGAAGGAAGAATTATATTGAAGAAGAGTTTCCTTTGAAGGAAGAGTTTCCTTTGAAGAAAGAATTATATTGAAGAAAAGTTTTCTTTGAGAGAAGAATTATATTGAAGAAGAGTTTTCTTTGAAGGAAGAATTATATTGAAGAAGAGTTTACTTTGAAGAAAGAATTATATTGAAGAAGAGTTTCCTTTGAAGGAAGAATTATATTGAAGAAGAGTTTCCTTTGAAGGAAGAATTATATTGAAGAAGAGTTTCCTTTGAAGGAAGAGTTTCCTTTGAAGAAAGAATTATATTGAAGAAGAGTTTCCTTTGAAGGAAGAATTATATTGAAGAAGAGTTTCCTTTGAAGGAAGAATTATATTGAAGAAGAGTTTCCTTTGAAGGAAGAATTATATTGAAGAAGAGTTTCCTTTGAAGGAAGAGTTTCCTTTGAAGAAGAGTTTCCTTTGAAGGAAGAATTATATTGAAGAAGAGTTTCCTTTGAAGGAAGAGTTTCCTTTGAAGAAAGAATTATATTGAAGAAAAGTTTTCTTTGAGGGAAGAATTATATTGAAGAAGAGTTTTCTTTGAAGGAAGAATTATATTGAAGAAGAGTTTACTTTGAAGAAAGAATTATATTGAAGAAGAGTTTCCTTTGAAGGAAGAATTATATTGAAGAAGAGTTTCCTTTGAAGAAAGAATTATATTGAAGAAGAGTTTCCTTTGAAGAAAGAATTATATTGAAGAAGAGTTTCCTTTGAAGGAAGAATTATATTGAAGAAGAGTTTCCTTTGAAGGAAGAATTATATTGAAGAAGAGTTTCCTTTGAAGGAAGAATTATATTGAAGAAGAGTTTCCTTTGAAGAAAGAATTATATTGAAGAAGCGTTTCCTTTGAAGAAAGAATTATATTGAAGAAAAGTTTTCTTTGAGGGAAAAATTATATTGAAGAAGAGTTTCCTTTGAAGGAAGAATTATATTGAAGAAGTTTCCTTTGAAGGAAGAATTATATTGAAGAAGAGTTTTCTTTGAAGGAAGAATTATATTGAAGAAGAGTTTCCTTTGAAGGAAGAATTATATTGAAGAAGTTTCCTTTGAGGGAAGAATTATATTGAAGAAGAGTTTCCTTTGAAGGAAGAATTATATTGAAGAAGAGTTTCCTTTGAAGAAAGAATTATATTGAAGAAGCGTTTCCTTTGAAGAAAGAATTATATTGAAGAAAAGTTTTCTTTGAGGGAAAAATTATATTGAAGAAGAGTTTCCTTTGAAGGAAGAATTATATTGAAGAAGTTTCCTTTGAAGGAAGAATTGTATTGAAGAAGAGTTTCCTTTGAAGGAAGAATTATATTGAAGAAGAGTTTCCTTTAAAGGAAGAATTATATTGAAGAAGAGTTTCCTTTGAAGGAAGAATTATATTGAAGAAGAGTTTTCTTTGAAGAAAGAATTAATTTGAAGAAGAGTTTCCTTCGAAGGAAGAATTATATTGAAGAAGAGTTTCCTTTGAAGAAAGAATTATATTGAAGAAGAGTTTCCTTTGAAGGAAGAATTATATTGAAGAAGAATTTCCTTTGAAGAAAGAATTATATTGAAGAAGAGTTTTCTTTGAAGAAAGAATTATATTGAAGAAGAGTTTCCTTTGAAGGAAGAATTATATTGAAGAAGAGTTTCCTTTGAAGGAAGAATTATATTGAAGAAGAGTTTCCTTTGAAGGAAGAATTATATTGAAGAAGAGTTTCCTTTGAAGGAAGAATTATATTGAAGAAGAGTTTTCTTTGAAGGAAGAATTATATTGAAGAACTGTTTCCTTTGAAGGAAGTATTATATTGAAGAAGAGTTTCCTTTGAAGGAAGAATTATATTGAAGAAGAGTTTCCTTTGAAGGAAGAATTATATTGAAGAAGAGTTTCCTTTGAAGAAAGAATTATATTGAAGAAGAGTTTCCTTTGAAGGAAGAATTATATTGAAGAAGAGTTTCCTTTGAAGGAAGAATTATATTGAAGAAGAGTTTCCTTTGAAGGAAGAATTATATTGAAGAAGAGTTTCCTTTGAAGAAAGAATTATATTGAAGAAGAGTTTCCTTTGAAGGAAGAATTATATTGAAGAACTGTTTCCTTTGAAGGAAGTATTATATTGAAGAAGAGTTTCCTTTTGAAGGAAGAATTAAATTGAAGAAGAGTTTCCTTTGAAGGAAGAATTATATTGAAGAGAGTTCACTTTGAAGAAAGAATTATATTGAAGAAGAGTTTCCTTTGAAGGAAGAATTATATTGAAGAAGAGTTTCCTTTGAAGGAAGAATTATATTGAAGAAGAGTTTTCTTTGAAGAAAGAATTATATTGAAGAAGAGTTTCCTTTGAAGGAAGAATTATATTGAAGAAGAGTTTCCTTTGAAGGAAGAATTATATTGAAGAAGAGTTTCCTTTGAAGGAAGAATTATATTGAAGAAGAGTTTCCTTTGAAGGAAGAATTATATTGAAGAAGAGTTTCCTTTGAAGGAAGAATTATATTGAAGAAGAGTTTCCTTTGAAGGAAGAATTATATTGAAGAAGAGTTTCCTTTGAAGAAAGAATTATATTGAAGAAGAGTTTCCTTTGAAGGAAGAATTATATTGAAGAAGAGTTTCCTTTGAAGAAAGAATTATATTGAAGAAGAGTTTCCTTTGAAGGAAGAATTATATTGAAGAAGAGTTTCCTTTGAAGAAAGAATTATATTGAAGAAGAGTTTCCTTTGAAGGAAGAATTATATTGAAGAAGAGTTTCCTTTGAAGGAAGAATTATATTGAAGAAGAGTTTCCTTTGAAGGAAGAATTATATTGAAGAAGAGTTTCCTTTGAAGGAAGAATTATATTGAAGAAGAGTTTTCTTTGAAGGAAGAATTATATTGAAGAACTGTTTCCTTTGAAGGAAGTATTATATTGAAGAAGAGTTTCCTTTGAAGGAAGAATTATATTGAAGAAGAGTTTTCTTTGAAGGAAGAATTATATTGAAGAACTGTTTCCTTTGAAGGAAGAATTATATTGAAGAAGAGTTTCCTTTGAAGGAAGAATTATATTGAAGAAGAGTTTCCTTTGAAGAAAGAATTATATTGAAGAAGAGTTTCCTTTGAAGGAAGAATTATATTGAAGAAGAGTTTCCTTTGAAGAAAGAATTATATTGAAGAAGAGTTTTCTTTGAAGAAAGAATTATATTGAAGAAGAGTTTCCTTTGAAGGAAGAATTATATTGAAGAAGAGTTTCCTTTGAAGGAAGAATTATATTGAAGAAGAGTTTCCTTTGAAGGAAGAATTATATTGAAGAAGAGTTTCCTTTGAAGGAAGAATTATATTGAAGAAGAGTTTTCTTTGAAGGAAGAATTATATTGAAGAAGAGTTTTCTTTGAGGGAAGAATTATATTGAAGAAGAGTTTTCTTTGAAGAAAGAATTATAT
>NC_090753.1:94457293-94459793 GCF_036898095.1 Palaemon carinicauda | reverse complement strand
TATATTATTCCCATAATACTCAAAAGAATGACAAGTAGTCACGAACTTCGAAGCCTGAACCCCCTCTGCCACCCCCCCCCCCCCCTTCCTATCAAAATAGGAATCCATACAGTTTCTACAGAACCTCATCGCTGCACACTTAAATCAAGAAATCCGGTGGACTGACTATGTTGTCTCCAGTACGTATTTGCCCGTTTGATTTATGGTCGTCGTCTTTTTTTAATATGCCGACGGCATACGATGACCTGCCAGTCAGGAATCAGCTCGAGATATACGTCGTATCCATGAAATTTCTCATTATGATCCTCTACGTAGGTTTTTATGGCCTAAGAGCAGAAGCTAATTGGGCAGCTTATATATTCTGTCGTAGCTTAAGCTTGATAAAGATTGAAAGATAAGAGATAATGGTTTTGGAGTAAGTTTATGATATGGGGAACGAATAGGAAGTTGAAGAATTCCAAGTTATTATTATTATTATTATTATTATTATTATTATTATTATTATTATTATTATTACTTGCTAAACTACAACCCTAGTTGGCAAAGCAGAATGCTATAAGCCCAAGGGCCCCAACAGGGAAAATAGGCCAGCGAGGAAGGGAAACAAGGGCAAATAAAATATTTGAAGAACAGTAACAACATTAAAATATCAAAACAAGAGGAAAAGAAATAAGATAGAATAGTGTGGCCAAGTGTACCCTCAAGCAAGAGAACTCTACCCCAAGACAGGGGAAGAAAAATGGTACAGAGGCTATGGCAGTACCCATGACTAGAGAACAATGGTTTGATTTTGTAGTCTCCTTCTCCTAGAAGAGCTGCTAAATGGATCCCAAGAAATTGGAAAAGAAGCAGAGTAAGGAAGAGAAGATGAGGGGTTGACGAATTAAGAAATGTGCGGGTATCAACTGGCATAGAACGACCTTAAACAGACGCAAGTGAAAAGACATATCTGGGGCCTTTGTCCTGCGGGGGATTAGTAATGGCTGATGATGATGATGACGATGAAAGCTTCAAGTGGAAAGACATATCTGGGGCCTTTGTCCTGCGGGGGTTTAGTAATGGCTGATGATGATGATGACGATGAAAGCTTCAAGTGGAAAGACATATCTGGGGCCTTTGTCCTGCGGGGGATTAGTAATGGCTGATGATGATGATGACGATGAAAGCTTCAAGTGGAAAGACATATCTGGGGCCTTTGTCCTGCGGGGGTTTAGTAATGGCTGATGATGATGATGACGATGAAAGCTTCAAGTGGAAAGACATATCTGGGGCCTTTGTCCTGCGGGGGATTAGTAATGGCTGATGATGATGATGACGATGAAAGCTTCAAGTGGAAAGACATATCTGGGGCCTTTGTCCTGCGGGGGTTTAGTAATGGCTGATGATGATGATGACGATGAAAGCTTCAAGTGGAAAGACATATCTGGGGCCTTTGTCCTGCGGGGGATTAGTAATGGCTGATGATGATGATGACGATGAAAGCTTCAAGTGGAAAGACATATCTGGGGCCTTTGTCCTGCGGGGGTTTAGTAATGGCTGATGATGATGATGACGATGAAAGCTTCAAGTGGAAAGACATATCTGGGGCCTTTGTCCTGCGGGGGATTAGTAATGGCTGATGATGATGATGACGATGAAAGCTTCAAGTGGAAAGACATATCTGGGGCCTTTGTCCTGCGGGGGTTTAGTAATGGCTGATGATGATGATGACGATGAAAGCTTCAAGTGGAAAGACATATCTGGGGCCTTTGTCCTGCGGGGGATTAGTAATGGCTGATGATGATGATGACGATGAAAGCTTCAAGTGGAAAGACATATCTGGGGCCTTTGTCCTGCGGGGGATTAGTAATGGCTGATGATGATGATGACGATGAAAGCTTCAAGTGGAAAGACATATCTGGGGCCTTTGTCCTGCGGGGGATTAGTAATGGCTGATGATGATGATGACGATGAAAGCTTCAAGTGGAAAGACATATCTGGGGCCTTTGTCCTGCGGGGGATTAGTAATGGCTGATGATGATGATGACGATGAAAGCTTCAAGTGGAAAGACATATCTGGGGCCTTTGTCCTGCGGGGGATTAGTAATGGCTGATGATGATGATGACGATGAAAGCTTCAAGTGGAAAGACATATCTGGGGCCTTTGTCCTGCGGGGGTTTAGTAATGGCTGATGATGATGATGACGATGAAAGCTTCAAGTGGAAAGACATATCTGGGGCCTTTGTCCTGCGGGGGATTAGTAATGGCTGATGATGATGATGACGATGAAAGCTTCAAGTGGAAAGACATATCTGGGGCCTTTGTCCTGCGGGGGATTAGTAATGGCTGATGATGATGATGACGATGAAAGCTTCAAGTGGAAAGACATATCTGGGGCCTTTGTCCTGCGGGGGATTAGTAATGGCTGATGATGATGATGACGATGAAAGCTTCAAGTGGAAAGACATATCTGGGGCCTTTGTCCTGCGGGGGATTAGTAATGGCTGATGATGATGATGA
>NC_090753.1:94453192-94455692 GCF_036898095.1 Palaemon carinicauda | reverse complement strand
TTTTTGTTGAATTGAGTTTAACATTAATGTTCACAAACATATATAGAGTATACGCGCACACACACACACACATATATATATATATATATATATATATATATATATATATATATATATATATATATACATTCATGCATGCATATATATATATATACATATATTCATACATACACACATATATACATATATATATAAATATATATATATATATATATATATATATATATATACTGTATATATATATATATGTATATATATATATATATATATATATAGTCTATATACATGCTTATATAAACACATATATATAAATAAATATATATATATATATATATATATATATATATATATATTCGTAGCTTACACATGCATATACTTAAATATATAAATTTTTTAATCAATCATACTTAATCAATACTTCAACCTACACATACCTGTAAGTGTAAGTAAACATAAAAACGCACTAAACGTATTACTCTATATATTCCAAAGAATTTAAACAACATAATCCCTTAATGAAATAAAGTAATTATATTAAAGCATTTTCAAATTATTTTTAGAATATAATTACACGTTAATTTAGGTGCGGCTTTTAAAATTTTACAGTTATTTTCACCCACAAACCTTCCATAGAGCCAGATATTACTTTTAAAACTGATTAAGCGCATTGCGACATGCTATTTTTTTTAGATCATGATAACAAACGGTACGAACAAACATTAATTGCGCTAAGCATTTTATCGAAATGAACGGAACCATTACCTTTTTTTTTTATTATTATTATTATTATTATTATTACAAGCCCAGCTACAACCCTAGTTGGAAAAGCAGAATGCTATAAGCACAAGGGCTCCAGCAGGGAAAATAGCCCGGTGAGGAAAGGGAACAAGGAAGTAAATGAATTACAAAAGAGGTAATGAACAATCAAAATTAAATATTTTTAAACCAGTAACAGCATTAAATTAGATCTCTCATATAAAAACTATACAAACTTCAAAATAAAGAGGAAGAAAATTGAAATATATTAGTGGGCCTGATTGTACTCTCAAGCAAGAGAACTCTAACCCAAGACAGTGGAAGACCATGGTACAGAGACTATGTCACTACCCAAGACTAGAGAACAATGGTTTGATTTTGGAGTGTCCTCCCAGAAGAGCTGCTTACCATAGCTAAAGAGTCTCTTCTACCATTACCAAGAGGAAAGTGGCCACTGAACAAATTCAGTGCAGTAGTTAACCCCTTGAGCGAAGAATTGTTTGGTGATCTCAGTGTTGTCAGGTGTATGAGGACAGAGGAGAATGTGATAAGAATAAGACAGACTATCCGATGTATGCGTAGGTATAAAATGAGCCTAACCAGAGAAGCGGTAAGTAAAAACCCCTAACTATTTTCTTATGTTATCCTCATAATCGAATTAACACACCCATTTTGCCATCTTTAAAATTAGAAAATATATAAAAACGCAGTTTACATTTTCAACATCATACATAATCTTAGAATAACGCATCATCAGCTACAAAATCTTTTTCAAGAGTTAAGGTAGTAGGTTGGCCAGGGCACAAGCCATCCGTTGAGATACTACCGTTAGAGAGTTATGAGGGTCCATTGACTAGCCAGACCGTACTACATTGGATCCTTCTCTCTGGTTACGGTTCACTTTCCCTTTCCCCCATACACCTACAACACTGAGATTACCAAACAATTCTTCTTCACACAAGGAGTAAACTATTGCACTGCAATTGTTCAGTGGCTACTTTCCTTTTGGTAAGGGTAAAAGAGACTCTTTAGCTATGGTAAGCAGCTCTTCTAGGAGAAGGACACTCCAAAACCAAATCATTGATCTCTAGTCTTGGATAGTGTCATAGCCTTTGTACCATGGTCTTCCACTGTCTAGGGTTAGAGTTCTCTTGCTTGAGGGTACACTCGGGCACACTATTCTATCTAATTCCTCTTCCTCTTTTTTCGTTAAAGTTTATATAGGAATTATTTATTTTAATGTTGTTTCTGTTCTTAAGATATTTTATTTTTTCTTGTTTCCTTTCCTCACTACGCTATTTTCCCTGTTGGGGCCCCTGGGTTTATAGTATTCTGCTTTTCCAACTAGGGTTGTATCTTAGAAAGTAATAATAATAATAATAATAATAATAATAATAATAGTAATAATAATGATAATAATAATAATAATAATAATAATAATAATAATAATAATCATATTAATAATAATAATAATAATAATAATAATAATGAAAATAATAATAATAATAATAATTATAATAATAATAATCCTCATCAAAATACTGTAATAATCATAATAATAATAATAAAAATAATAATAACAATAAAAATAACAATAATAATAATAATAATTAATAATAACACTTATAATAATAGAAATAATAACAATAACAACAACAACATCAACAACGACTTTTTCGATACATTCCCTTTAGATGCTTCGCGGTCCATAGCACAAGGCAAAAGTGTAGACCAAATACTAAAA
>NC_090753.1:94443192-94448192 GCF_036898095.1 Palaemon carinicauda | reverse complement strand
GAAATAATCTACGTAGACTTAATAACTTCTAATTTCCTTACAGCGTTCCTGGCAATTGAAAGGTATTTTGGGCCTAGTGTCCACTTTCCTCTCACTTCTAACCATAACCCCAAGTCTGGTAGAAGCTAAAGGTGACAAAGTGGTCTGTTACTATGCGTCTTGGGCCCACTATCGTACAGGTAAAATTCATTCATTATCATATGAGTGTATAAATGTATATATGAATTTTTAGAACGTATTTATTTTACTACATATAAGTTATTACTTTAGTAAGGGTTTTCTGAAGAGTCAAACCATCTGCTTTTTATAGGTAGGCCTACAGATATACAATCTTCTACATTTTCCTTTTAAAAATCTAAACCTATCTATCTGTACTTCAACAGGCGCTGCAAAATACAGCGTAGACGACATACCTGTAGAACTATGCACACATGTAATCTACGCTTTTGCAACCTTGGACGCTGCAACCCTAAGGATTACAGAACATGACTCTTATCTGGACAAAAACGATGGATTAGCAAACTACAGAAAATTCATTGAATTACGTCGCAGGAATCCCAGTGCAAAGGTGTGTTTTTCAGCAGTTCCTTAATATAATTAGTAATATCTTTCTCGTCTGTGTATGTTCATTAGTGCTATACAGAAACCAAGTGCAATATTTTGTCAAATTGCAAGACTTCAGATGTTATTTCAGTTAGGGAGCCTTCTGCGATTAAACTCATAAGAGAGAATTTACTCATACGAATTGTTCTATCATAAACAGATGTTGCTTGCTCTCGGTGGGTGGACTGATTCCAGGACAGACAAGTATTCTCGTTTGGTGGCAAGTCCGAGGCTCAGAGCAGACTTCGTCGCCCACGCCGTCCAGTTCCTGAAAGGATATGGCTTTGATGGACTTGACCTGGACTGGGAATATCCAGCATACCAAAGCTCAGCAAGTGATAAGCAAGGTTAGTTTGCATGTGGTATTTTGCCAATTGGCAACAGTGAAAACAAACTGCAGAACCTAGTAAGAGATTTTGAAACTGTTGGCAAATGGAACGTTGATAATAACTATGAGCAATGCTGATAATTCAAGTGTGTATTCTCTTACAAATAATGGAACTTCTTATATGTATAATGGCAAATGCTCTTCAACCAATCTTAGATGTCAGGATGCCAGAAAACCTCAAATCATTCAATCAATTTAAAACTAAATTGCTCATTTTCAGGTTTCAGCCTTTGGGTGAAGGAGCTTCGCGCAGCCTTCAATGCCCACGGCCTGCTCTTGACAGCTGCTGTGTCAGCAGGGTCAAATGTCATCGACCAAGGGTACGACGTCCCTACCGTAGCCGCTGCTCTTGACCAGATCCACGTCATGGCCTACGACTTTCACGGATCCTGGGAAAAACAAGTTGCCAACCACGCACCACTCTATCCTGCTCAAGGACAGCCCCAAGAACTGTCTGCTGATTTTGCCATCAACCACTGGATCAAAAGAGGGGCAAAGGCTTCAAAGTTGGTTCTTGGTGTTCCATTCTACGGGCGATCCTGGACACTCGCTGGAAATGATGCAAATCCAGGAGCACCTGCGTCAGGAGCTGGAAAGCCAGGGCCACTGTTGAAGGAAGCAGGCACAATGGCTTACTATGAAATCTGTTCAGCTCATGAACAAGGGGGCTGGAACAAAGTCTCTGATCCAGCTGGACCTTACCTTACCAAAGGAAATCAGTGGGTTGGATATGATGATATTAATGCAGTTATTGAAAAGGTAAGACCATATAGCCATTAATGAACTGGATCATAGAGAGGCTTGATGATTATAGCCTGGTATAGCTTTGTTTATACTACAGATTTTCACCAGTGTAACTAAGATTCACTGCAATTAAAGTAACTATTTTCTTGCAGGCTAAGTATGCTAAATCAAAAGGACTGGGAGGTATTATGATCTGGGATATCGTTATGGATGACTTCCGCGGAACCTGCAAAGCTGGTGTTAATCCACTTCTCAGAGCCATTATAAAAACCCTTGGTAACCCATTGGTTACTAGGTAAGAAAATAGTTTCAACTTATCTGATATTCTTTATCTTATCATACCTGTAATGTTTTGGTGTCATGAAACTATTTATGTTGCATTACCTCAGAAGAATTTGAAATTATCCAAACGTATCAGTCATGCACTGATCCCTGTATTTAGATAAACGTACCAAACATTCTCCATTCAGATTTTTGAAGATTAGATTGACTTAAGTATCTCTTCTTTCACAGCTCAACCCAGGCACCTACAGAAAGGCCCACAACACCAACAAAACCCAGCTCTTCTTCGACCAGGCCCCCAGTTACCACAGCAGCTCCAGGTCAGTTGAACATCAATGAGTGCAAGAGTACAGGCTACACCAGAGACCCAAGTAATTGCTCTTTCTTCTACCGATGCTTAGGGGATCAGATCTATTACTTCAAGTGTCCTCCAGAACTTTTATGGAACCAGGAAAGGAAAAGCTGTGACTGGTCTTTCAACACCTATTGCGAAACGAACTGATCTTGTTGATGGAAATCAACAGGTTATTATTATTATTATTATTATTATTATTATTATTATTATTATTATTATTATTATTATTATTATTATTATTATTATTATTATTATTATTATTATTAGCTAAGCAACAACCTAAGGGCTCTAGCAAGATACATAGTTAGCTGGAAAAGCAGGATGCTATAAGTACCATAAGGTCTCCAACAGGGAAAAAATAGCCCAGTAAGAAAAGGAAATAAGGAAACAGATAGAACAGCGTGCCTCAGTGTACCCTCAACCAGTTTTGCAAGATAAGCTGGCACAGAAATTTATAGAATACACGAAATTCTCTTCTCTAAATCAATGAGTCTTTTATCAAATTATGAATCGAATCAGTTTATAATCTATTACAAGTCATGTTTGTTTGGACGTATATTTAATTCATTATTATCATTATCATTGTTATTACTTGCTAAGCCACAACCCTAGTTGGAAAACCAGGATGCTATAAGCCTAGGGGCTCCAACAGGGAAAATAGCCCAGTAAGGAAAGGAAATAAGGTAAAATGAAATACTTTAAGAACAGTAACAACAGTAAATTAAATATTTCCTAAATAAACTATAAAAACTTTAACAAAACAAGAGGAAGATAAATTAGATAGAATAGTGTGCCCGAGTGTACCCTCAAGCAAGAGAACTCTACCCCAAGACAGTGGAAGACCATGATACAGAGGCTATGGCACTACCCAAGACTAGAGAACAATGGTTTGATTTTGGAGTGTCCTTCCCCTAGAAGAGCTTCTTACCATAGCTAGAGAGTCTCTTCTACCCTTACCAAGAGGAAATTAGCCACAGAACAATTACAGTGCAGTAGTTATCCCCTTAGGTGAAGAAGAATTGTTTATTTATTATTGTTTATGCAACATAATCATCTCAAGTCAATGAGTGATATCTAATTCTGGGTACAATGATAATGCAGAACATTAATCGATATTTTAATCTTATTAATTATACTTTAAATGTGTTAACTTATTAAATTTATATAATTATATTTATCTATTTATTGCAGTGTTGTTGAGATGTTAATTTATTGCTTAAAACTTAATTTATTTTTAAATCTATTAATTTATTGCACTTTAACCATTGTGTTTTCTTTGTGTATTTTATATAATGTTGTTAAGATACAAGACTTTATCTCATATAATATTGTAACTATTCTATTTTTTATATGAAACTGTCTAAATCAACAAGAATATTTAGTATACGAGATTTAACTCTCAGAAGACCTGCAGGGCAGGTGGTATTTAATATTTTTTATTATTTAACATTAAAAATTTATTAAATAAATGGATTCTAAAAATCTCTTTGGTCTTTTCTTTGAGCCAAGACATTATTCTTATAGAAAAATCATCTTAAGAAACTAGTCACATAAAACTCAAAAGTTATTGATAACAATAAAATAAAAAAACCGCGAAATATCTTATCACATATCTCTCTTATCGAGATAAAGTTAGATAAAATATTAAGTAGAAGAAGAAGAAGAAGAAGAAGAAGAAGAAGAAGAGGAGGAGGAGGAAGGAGAGGGAGAATAAGAAGGAGAAGAAGAAGAAGACGAAGACGGAAATGAAGAAGAAGAAGAAGAAGAAGAAAAAAAAAAGAAAAAGAAGAAGGTGGTACTGTGTTGATATGATCACCTTGGATAAATCCTTATCTCTCAGCCTTTCTTCTACTTTGAGATAAAGATAGTGTAAACACTATATTTATGGCCTTTTGAACAACTTATGAGCTTAGATACAATGTGTCTGAGCTATTAATGGCTAACTGACTTGCAACGAACAGCAAGTCTGGTCAATACACGAATGGGTGACCTTTAAGCCTATATATATATATATATATATATATATATATATATATATATATATATATATATATATATATATATATATATATATATAACATCGACCCCACATAAAGGTGGGAAAAGATGCAGACAAATAAGAATATATATATATATATATATATATATATATATATATATATATATATATATATATTTAGTATATATATATATATATATATATATATATATATTTAATATATATATATATATATATATATATATATATATATATATATATATATATATATATATATATATATATCCCATTCTGAGTGGGGATACCTTTAAGTGGCATATCACTATAACCAGCAAAGCTGTACTAGTCAGGGTCCACCCATACTAGGTTGGTTTACTTAGAGCGACCAGACGAAAATCTCCCACCATCACCAATCCGCACTAGCCAGTGTGGTGAGGAAAACTGGCCTGACCCCAGATATTAAATGACATGTCTGAGGACTTTGTCCTGCAGTGAACTAAAAATGGCTATATTATATATATATATATATATATATATATATATATATATATATATATATATATATATATATATGAGTGAGTGTGTGTGTGTTTGTGTGTATAGAAACACGTGTGCGCGCGCACACACAC
>NC_090753.1:94418192-94440692 GCF_036898095.1 Palaemon carinicauda | reverse complement strand
ATAATAAACAGTGCAAATTTTGAATTTAAACATTGATATGGTTGAAATGCTAGAATTACAAATGTATACAAGCAATTAACAATATAAGAACTAAGAACATTATAATGTGCATTAATGGTTAGGTCATGAAGAAATGTCTACTAATAAAACTTAGTACACAGATAATAACAGATTAGTATATGATTTTTTAAAAGATCGAATGCTAAGCAATGCCTTTAGATAAGCAGGCAGAGTATTCCATTGTTTAACTCCCTGATAGAGATAAAACTGTTCACATTTCTTTACACGTACGAAGGGAAGAGTTAAGTTAGAGTCTCTTGTTCCATATTGGTGTGCTGATTGTACCTGAATTATTTTTTGTCTAATGGATGGATATTTATGCAGCGAAAGTGTTTGAAACATCAAATTCATTAAGGAGAGTTTGTAGGTGTCCTCCAACTTCAGAATCGAGAGAGACCGGAATAGAGGTGATGTATGAGCTAAATAATCACTCGAAGTTATTATTATCACCAGTTTTTTTGCATAACGATTAGCGGTTGCAGGACGTTTCTACTGCAACTCCCCCACGCTGTAATGCAGTAATTTAGATGAGGAGATATTAAAGAGTGGTAGAGTTGTTTTAATATATATAGCGGGAAATAATCCTTTAGACTATATATGATACCTGTAACTTTGGAAATTTTATTGACTATCATATCCACATGCTTACTGAAGGTTAATTTATTGTCAAACATTACTCCTAAAAATTTTCCGCTGGACTTCTGGTCAAGAGTGTGATTTCCTATTGCAACTCTTATGTTACCGGGAACTTTGCGCAAAGAAAATATTATGAAATATGTTTTTCTCTCATTTAGGGTCAATTTATTCGATAGTAACCAATTTTTAACATTATTTAAGTTAGCAGTTAAAGAATTACAAAGAAAATAAATAAATATACATACATATATATATATATATATATATATGTATATATATATATATATATATATATATATATATATATATATACATATATATAAATATATATATATATATATATATATATATATATACTGTATATATATATATATATATATATATATATATATATATATATATATATATATATACTGTATATATATATATATATATATATATATATATATATATACGCAAACACACTACGGTATATTACATTTTCTCTCTCTCTCTCTCTCTCTCTCTCTCTCTCTCTCTCTCTCTCTCTCTCTCTCTCTCTCTCCCAAACCATTAAAACTCGAGAAATTAAGGTAATTTTAGAGAAAATAAAAACTAATTTCAATCATTTACACCCATTACTCGAAAAACTAGGTAGGGTCGAGTCCAGAGATGCACACGAGCTTCTCCTTTCCACCCAGCACTTCATCAACCTTATCTATATAATATCTTTTATCTTTATTATTCAAAATATAATCATATCTTTGAAAGTGGAAATGACTTAGATATTCAATGTGTTCTAAAGAGTTATATTGCATACTCTCTGATATCAAATGTTGCAAGTCAGATATCAACGGAAAATTATGAGGCAATTTTTTTTTCGTTTATTTCCTTTTAAGTTAGTTCTATTTTCATGCTTTGATTTAGATGTCCTATGTGGCTTGTGGAACAGATATAATAATGATAATAATAATAATAATAATAATAATAATAATAATAATAATAATAATAATAATAATAATAATAATAATAATAATAATATAGATTAGTTCCAGACAAAATTAACTCTACGGATTACGCACTCCAAGAAATAAAACTTTTTCCATAAACATATTTTTTTCATAATCAAACGATTAAAAAAATGTCGGACGTCAATGAAGATATTATTGCAAAATTTAAATACCAGAATATTCAAAACCTAAATTTTTTCCATATTAATTTTTCCCCAGATTTTCGAAGTCTTTCTCTCTCTCTCTCTCTCTCTCTCTCTCTCTCTCTCTCTCTCTCTCTCTCTCTCTCTAAGTATACGTATTTCCAAGCATTAAGTATGACTATGGCTATTATTATTATTATTATTATTATTATTATTATTATTATTATTATTATTATTATTATTAGCCTACTTAGAAATGCAGGATGCTTATAAGCCCAAGGACTCCAACAGGGAAAATAACTACATTATGAAGTAATAGTTTTAAAGGTTGGCTTTACGATGGAAGAATAGAAACGATATAAGTAAGGCTATATGACAGTCATTATAGGTATACATATATACATACATAAACATTCATATTATATATCATATATATATATATATATATATATATATATATATATATATATATATGTGTGTGTGTGTGTGTATATATATATATATATATATATATATATATATATATATATATGTGTGTGTGTGTGTGTGTGTGTGTATATATATATATATATATATATATATATATATATATATATATATATATATATATATATATATATATATATATATCGGTCTACTACCACTGCATATACTACGTAGCATAGATGCTCGTTCAATATCCTTAAAACTTTATATTACTTCTCCGTATGAATAAAACATCACACAACTATTACGTCAATCCAATAAGATTATCTATCTAATTTTCCTAACTACGAAATACCCCACCATTTCGTAATCTAGGAAAAATAAGCTGCAAAAATAAATAAATAAATTTAAAAAAATCACTTAAGGGGGAGCTGATGCAAAGACAACCAGACGACCTATCTTATCATCTCTTGACGTCAAAATCTCCAGATTAAATATGCTCAACTTAAAAGCAAATTTCAGGGGAAAATATGATGACAATTTGTGTGATTTATGCAAAGAGGAAGAAGACACCACCGAACATTTATTTTTATGCCCAAAGTTAGAACAGCTGAAGAATGTAGAAATAAGTTTAGGTATGCTAAAAAATCCTAGCAGGGATCTGGCTGAATTTATAGATAGGGCAATGAATATAAAAGAAGAGTTTAGGAAGCCCAAACTGATTACCACAACAGGTTGCCAAAACTGATGATAGCAAGGTGTTATCATATCCAATTTCAAAGTATAAGGGAATAAAAGTAAAGATTGTGAACCTCATTATGAGATTAATTTATTTAAGGCACAGATGATATAAACTTAATAATAAGAATAAGCTTAGAAGCTTTGCACCTATCTATAAAGAGATAGAGTGCCCGCAAACTTATTTTGCGGGAGTGAGCAATAAGGAACCAGGAACCAGGAACCAGGGCTGTCAGGCCGGGCAGTGTTGCCAGATCTACAGAAATTTCTGTATTTCTACTGGATTTCCCACAAATCTACAGAAATACAGAATTTTTTTTTTTCATTTTCATCATAAATCTACTGGATTTTGTTGCACATGACTCAGAAATTCTCAAGAAACTGCCCTGATAGAGCAGTAATCTTTAAAATCTAATATCTGTACATCAAAAAAAAAACAAAAGTTTAAATCGAATAGGAATGATAAACTTAGATGTACTGTGTGTTATGGGGACAATTCGATTGCATTACTAGATGTCTCGATGCGGACATGTTCCATACCAACTAATATGTGTTATTTACTTGATGGGCTACTCGGGAACGTTTCTGGTCATTTCCAACAACATATCTCCCAGTCTAGTGTAGTAATTATGAGTACAATAGGTGAACTAATATTTTTGTTTTACTAATAACTTGTCAAGTACCTTTATCATTAAAGGGTAAAGCCAGAATTGTACATAAGCTTTAATTATGGCAAATAATTTTGTTTTCATTAGTGTCATTCTTTCTAGGCCTAGAAAATTTTGCATTGTCGCTTTAATAATCTCTAAAATTATGGTAGTGTGTCTACATATGAAGGGACTAACATCTATATTAATTATGCAAATTTAAACATCAAAACATAATTCTACAAAATTACGTTAAAGCCTGTCTGTACATGTAGAAGGATCAAATTTATGCTATTTTTTTTAGTTATGCATCAGTAACTTTGAATATTTGTATTAAAAGACTAATAAAGTACATATGAGTAATCTACGGAAATTTCATTAAATCTACAGAAAAAATTAACAAAATATACAGAAATTTTGCCAAGGTCATCTGGCAACACTGAGGCCGTGATATAAGGACGGGCAGATGGGCCACATGCATCAGAAGGTCTTCCTCAAGTTTATCAATAAGTTCAGTGTCTTGGTAGAGATTTTATACCTGCATTACAGATTTAAGCTTTTACGAATAAGCTCAGTATGGTAAGATAGTTTCTCATTTGGTGCGTAGGACTAGATACATACATACCGTATTTCCCGTGTGATCAGACGCTACAAGTGGTAAGACGCCCCCTTAAATAAGCTAGGCAGTTTTAGAAAAAAAAAAAAAAATTAAAAACTTCTTAGCAGAAATCCATGGTCAGCGACTCTAGCGTGATTATTGTCTGGCACAGTAACTTTTCTTATTTTGGGTGTATTATGAAATGTTCAAGTTAATATTTATTAGAATTATCCCAATGCTATTACATATTCTTATAAGAAACAACTAAACCAATCGTAGTTTCCACCACAACTACACGTTTACTCATAGTGCTTGGTGTTTCAAGTGTTGTTTACATGAAAGCAACATTGCCAAAGGTTCTTTATAAAATTTTGGTAAAGATGTAAAATTCTAGTGATAGTTCCAAAATTTCCCATATAGCCTACCCTATAAATATTCACACAAAATGTAGTTATTGATTATAGAAATCAATAAATTATTTTAGGTGGAATACTTTCGCTACTCTTTATGTGATTCTGGGTCTAGTTACTTTTCTGCTAACTTGGTAATACTGCACTCAACTAACAGAAGTTTTGTTCCAAAGTCGTATTCAGCAACTGTCAGTTTGTATTATTTCGGACCTCAGGCAACAAAGTCATTATCAATATATTGCTTTATTACAAAATAACAAAATATGAGAAAATAGATATATACTGAATAAACAACAATGTCATCGTGTCGTCTGCTACGAGACCACTAGTTGGCGTGTTTATTTGTGGAAGGGGGTTGGGCTCGGCCAGACCAAGTGCGATGAGCGGCGAGGTTAGCGGCATGACTCGGCGGCAAGCCAGCGACGAAATGTTGGGTCGCCACACCAGAACCGCCACACCTCTCTTGCTCCTCACTCCCAGCTAATAGCCTTCCTCGTAAACATGACGATGGTGTTTGAGTAGGAAATTACTTCCGATTGAAAATCGTTATTTTAATCTGAACAATAAATTACACAAGAGTCTGGATTCACGATTTTAGTAAACAGAGAAGGGAAAATAAGTTAATTTTGAAATTAATGTTGCCAGTCTCGTTTGTACGGCGACAGATTTAATGAATATCTGCATATTTCACAAGTCTTTTGATTATTTGATGGCAACATCCTTCCTGGATTCAGACTCAAAAAGCAAACGTCGAACTATAGACAACCTCAATCTCTCTCTTACCAGCTATTGTAATTGCTTCAAGTATGATAAAGTTCACGAAAAATCAGTCCTTTTCATTCCAGAATTAACTAGCATTTGCATAAGATATATTGTTTAAATGTACATACGATTCTTTTCACATTTGAAATTTCTCTATATCTTATATATATATATATATATATATATATATATATATATATATATATATATATATATATATATATATATATATATATATATATATATATAAAAAACAATGTTGATTAAATAGGTTGCAAAGCACAAAAAAAGCGTAGGCCTACCCACTATTTTATTACCATCCATTTGCAGTTGATTTCCATAACTTCCATTTATTTAATCCATTTTTGCTCTCCGAAACACCTCCCAGTAAATTGTTGATTAGTAATGGCTGGAAACGAACAATTGAACGCGTACCCCTTCAGGAACTGATGAAAAATGGCGTAATCTTGGGTGAAGACGCTCAAGCCACCGCGATTTTTTAAAACATGAAACAGTCTTGCGGCAACTGCAGCGGCTTGAGGCTTCCCGCGCCTCCTATCTGGCCACCTACATAAGATACCTAAGGTTTCAATTATTAGCTGGACCATCTTGCCGCTAACCTCGCCGCTAGCCGCGCTTGGTCTGACCGGGCACTAGCGAGACATCAGCTGATTACCAAAATAAACAAATAATTTGCTACTGTAGTTCATAAAATGAAGTGCAATATAAAAATGAATTAATTTATATTCTATGAATGATAATTGTAGGTTTATATTCTATCTCATGAGTTTGAGTGCTTGTATGTCAATAGTTTGGTGTTTGAGGTGTGTCAAATTTCCCTATACAACTTTTTCTTAGTGTTAAGACGCAGGGTGATTTTGGGGGGAATTTTTCGTGAAAAAAGGTGCGTCTTATGACACGGGAAGTACGGTATTTGTCTTATCTAATTTTATAAGTTGTTGATATTTATTTTACTAAATCACAGTATGTTGAAATAATATATTGATATTTAACTGCATAACTTATTTAAGTTATTGTTTTTACTGATAAATTCAACTTGGTAGGATAGTTCCTTATTATTTTGGTACATAGGACTGGATAAATACAAATTCGTCTCATCTAATTTTATACTGTATATTCTCCTCATAATTTGTTGATAGTTAATTTTCATATCATTGCATATTAAAATAATATATTGATATTTAACTGCATATCTTATTTAAGTTATTTAATTTTTACTATTAAACTCAACATGTTAAGATAGTTTCTCATTTGGTGCCTAGGACTAGATAAATATAACTTTTCGTCTTATCTATTTTCATAATGCATATTAATCTCATAAGTTGCTGATAGTTACTCTTTTATCCTATTGCACACTGAAATAATCTACGTAAACTTAATAATTTCTAATTTCCTTACAGAGTAACAAAGTGGTCGGTTATTATGCGTCTTGGGCCCACTATCGCACAGGTAAAATTTATTCTTCATTTTATAAGTGTATAAATGTATATATGAATTTTTAGAACGTATCTATTTTACTACATATAAGTTATTACTTTTGTAAGGGTTTTATGAAGAGTCAAACCATCTGCTTTTTATAGGTAGGCCTACAGATGTACATTCTTCTACATTTTCCTTTTAAAAATCTAAACTTATCTATCCGTACTTCAACAGGCGCTGCAAAATACAGCGTAGACGACATACCTGTAGAACTATGCACACATGTAATCTACGCTTTTGCAACCTTGGACGCTGCAACCCTAAGGATTACAGAACATGACTCTTATCTGGACAAAAACGATGGATTAGCAAACTACAGGAAATTCATTGAATTACGTCGCAGGAATCCCAGTGCAAAGGTGTTTCTCAACAGTTCCTCAATATGATTAGTAATATCTTTCTCGTCTGTTTGTTCATTAGGACACTTTCCTCTTGGTAAGGGTAGAAGAGACTCTTTAGCTATGGCAAGCAGCTCTTCTAGAAGGACACTCCAAAATCAAACCATTGTCCTCTAGTCTTGGGTAGTGCCATAGCCTCTGTACCATGGTTTTCCACTGTCTTGGGTTAGAGTTCTCTTGCTTGAGGGTACACTCAAGCATACTATTCTATCTTATTTCTCTTCCTCTTGTTTTGTTAAAGTTTTTAAAGTTTATATAGGAGATATTTATTTTAATGTTACTGTTCTTGAAATATTTTACTTGTCCTTGTTTCTTTTCCTCACTGGGCTAGTTTCCCTGTTGGAGCCCTCAGGCTTATAGCATCCTGCTTTTCCAACTAGGGTTGTAGCTTAGCAATTAATAATAATAATACAGAAACCAAGTGCAATATTTCGTCAAATTGCAAGACTTCAGTTGTTACTTCAGTTAGGGAGCCTTCTGCGATTAAACTCATAAGAGAGAATTTACTCATACGAATTGTTCTATCATAAACAGATGTTGCTTGCTCTCGGTGGGTGGACTGATTCCAGGACAGACAAGTATTCTCGTTTGGTGGCAAGTCCGAGGCTCAGAGCAGACTTCGTCGCCCATGCCGTCCAGTTCCTGAAAGGATATGGCTTTGATGGACTTGACCTGGACTGGGAATATCCAGCATACCAAAGCTCAGCAAGTGATAAACAAGGTTAGTTTACATGTAATATTTTGCCAGTTGGCAACAGTGAAAACAAACTGCAGAAGCTAGTCGAAGATTTTGAAACTGTTGGCAAATGGAACGTTGATAATAACTATGAGCAATGCCAATAATTCAAGTGTGTATTCTCTTACAAATAATGGAACTTCTTATATGTATAATGGCAAATGCTCTTCAACTAATCTTAGATGTCAGGATGCCAGAAAACCTCAAATCATTCAATCAATTTAAAACTAAATTGCTCATTTTCAGGTTTCAGCCTTTGGGTGAAGGAGCTTCGCGCAGCCTTCAATGCCCACGGCCTCCTCTTGACAGCTGCTGTGTCAGCAGGGTCAAATGTCATCGACCAAGGGTACGACGTCCCTACCGTAGCCGCTGCTCTTGACCAGATCCACGTCATGGCCTACGACTTTCACGGATCCTGGGAAAAACAAGTTGCCAACCACGCACCACTCTATCCTGCTCAAGGACAGCCCCAAGAACTGTCTGCTGATTTTGCCATCAACCACTGGATCAAAAGAGGGGCAAAGGCTTCAAAGTTGGTTCTTGGTGTTCCATTCTACGGGCGATCCTGGACACTCGCTGGAAATGATGCAAATCCAGGAGCACCTGCGTCAGGACCTGGAAATCCAGGGCCACTGTTGGGGGAAGCAGGCACAATGGCTTACTATGAAATCTGTTCAGCTCATGAACAAGGGGGCTGGAACAAAGTCTCTGATCCAGCTGGACCTTACCTTACCAAAGGAAATCAGTGGGTTGGATATGATGATATTAATGCAGTTATTGAAAAGGTAAGACCAAATAGCCATTAATTAACTGGATCATAGAGTTGCTTGATGATCATGGCCTAGTATAGCCTTGTTTGTACTATAGATTTTAACCAGTGTAACTAAGATTCACTGCAACTAAAGTAACTATTTTCTCGTAGGCTCAGTATGCTAAATCAAAAGGACTGGGAGGTATTATGATCTGGGATATTGTTACGGACGACTTCCGCGGAACCTGCAGAGCTGGCGTTAATCCACTTCTCAGAGCCATTGTAAAAACCCTTGGGTAACCCATTGGTTTCTAGGTAAGAAAATAGTTTCAACTTATCTGATATTCCTTATCTTATCGTCCCTGTAATGTTTGGGTGTCATGAAACTCTTTGTTACATTACCTCATAAGAATTTGAAATTATCCAAACGTATCAGTCATGCTCTGTTCCCTTTATTTAGATAAATGTACCAAACATTCTCAATTCAGATTTTTGAAGATTGGATTGACTTAAGTATCTCTTTGTGGAGGATTAATTTTTGTTTTATTTTTATTCACTTTTTGTTTGCCAAATCTTGAGAGAGAGAGAGAGAGAGAGAGAGAGAGAGAGAGAGAGAGAGAGAGAGAGAGAGAGAGAGAGAGAGAGAGAGAGAGGTAGTTAGTGTACCGATTGTTTGTTGTGAGAAAGACTGTTGGTATAAATGAGATTGTTTGTTTATGTTTTAGTTAGGTTACGGCAGTGGTGAATGTCTTGGATGAATGGCTTTTTTATTTGACTGAAGCTAGAGGCGGTTGTGTGTGTGAATGCTGGATATACTTTATTTGATTCGACCAGCGTAGAAGTGTTTAATTATTTTTTTTACAGTAAGTACAGTTTTGTTTATATTTGCTTGTCATGATTGTGAATGATAGGGACAGTTTATTATTTATGTTTGATTATAGTGCAATAGTTTATTAGTTAGGAGTGTTCGTAAGTGTTCTTCTTTTTTTCATTTTTCAGGCGGTAATTCCTCCTTTTTGAGAGATTTTTCCTTGAATATGGAATTGATTGGTAATGACTTGGCTTGTGATAAGGACTTGGAACTGATTGCTCTTTTGAAGTTGGATACAATCGGTAACGACTTTGCCTGTTTGGAGGAATTTTCTCTGGATGATGATGATGATGATGATGATAATGATGACGATGAAGATGCATTAACCACCATAGATTGCTCCACTCACCACTTAATAAAAGTGCTTTGAGTAGTGGGAAGGTTACCGTTTTGCCACCGAGCTGTGTCAGTGTGCCGTTAATTAAGACTGTTTGGCTCATTTGGACGAGTGTCTGGCCTTATAAATATATAAACATACAAATATTGGTTTTGGTGTGCGGGTAGTTTTAAGTTTTGTTAGGGTTTATTTGATTGTGGAAGTTTTTTTTTTTTTAATTATATATTTTGTTTTTGATTAGTTTTGTGTTTATTTTGATTGTGGATGGTTTTTGGTATTAATTATTTTAGTTTTAAGAAATATAGTTCTAAGGATATGTTTTGTTTATTTTGTCCTTTTATCTAAGAGTCTGGTTTTAGATAACGTAAGGGGAGTTTGTTTTGTGGAGATATTTGTCTGTTAGAGTGATTCAAGGGTGTGGGGGTTGTCCTTGCAACATCCCGCCACATCTTTCGCAGCTCAACCCAGGCACTTACAGAAAGGTCCACATCACCAACAAAACCCAGCTCTTCTTCAACCAGACCCCCAGTTACCACAGCAGCTCCAGAACATCAATGAGTGCAAGAGTACAGGCTACACCAGAGACCCAAGTAATTGCTCTTTGTTCTACCGATGCTTAGGGGATCAGATCTATTACTTCAAGTGTCCTCCAGAACTTTTATGGAACCAGGAAAGGAAAAGCTGTGACTGGTCTTTTAACACCTATTGAGGAACGAACTGATCTTGTTGATGGAAATCAACAGGTTATTATTATTACTACTATTATTATTATTACTAGTAGTAGTAGTTGTAGAGGTTTGACTTAATACGAAGACGAAATCATGGCTTCCCGTTTATTGTTGGAAGGTGGGGGTCCGGTCCGCTCAACAATATGAACGTTCGAGACACAACAGCGGGTATAAGTACAATGAAAACAAGAGAGGTGCAATAAAGGAGATAACCTTATCATAAGTAAAGGATTAAATCACTTATATCATAACATTCCTTTCCCCTAGAATTTGCAATAATCGCAAATAAAAAAATAAATCAAAATCCTTTAAACATCACATGTAAAAAATAAATCATCAAAATTCTTTAAACAAGGGAACCTGAAAATTCTATATGAATTCAAAACGCTTAAATATAGATTAAGACGATCAGGCGGTTTTACATTTCTTTGTGACTTCACTACTGGAGTCTGTATAGGTTGTTATATTCATAATGATTATTTAATAATTATGATGTTAATATTGTTGAGAACACTGCCAACAGCTACATGATTCCTAATGCTACCGCTAGATGTCGGTGTGTGTTGTTAGTTGTGTGTCTCGCTATATCCAATAAAGCCGAGTTGTAACTTGTGAGTTTCCATCATAAATATCACTTCCGATAAGGGGCATCAAGACATGGTGGCAGCTGACGGGATTAAAAACGACACCTAGAACACTCCAAGCAAATATTGTGCAGTATAGACCTTTTAGATATTGTGTTTTAAGCCTAAAAATACTGAGCATCCCTAACCGGCAAACATGGCTTCGTCGACGGAAGGTATTGCAGCCCCAGCAAAATTCGCTGCTAGCCTAGGGGCCGACAACGAACGTGAATGGAGGTCTTTTAAGCAACGGTCGAGATTTATCTACTTGCTTCTGAAAAGGACAATAAACCTGAAGAGACTAAGGTGGCCCTACCTCTAAACATTGGAGGTGAAGAACTTCTACAGATATACAACTCTTGAATTTCCAGTCCCAGCAACTGGTAACCCTAATCCAGCCAATGTGTTGCAGGATGTTTTGGCGAAATTTGACGTCTATTTCTCTCCGCGCAAGAACGAACTCGTGGCAAGGTACAAGTTTCGAAGATGTATGCAGGAAACAAATGAAACATTGGAAACCTACGTTACTAGATTGAAGATTCTTGTGAAGGACTGCAACTATAGTAACCAACGAGACAAGCAGCTGAGGGACCAAGTGGTGTTTGGATGTACTGAGGACAAGCTTTGTCAGAAATGATTTGAAGTCGAAGACCTTACCCTTGAGAAAACATTGGATTTGTGTGTGGCCTTTCAAGCAAGCAAAAGGCAGATGGACGTCATCAAGTCGACTCCTCGCCAGACCAATGACAGTGTGGCCAAAGTGAGAGAAAAGTCTAGAAGGGAGAAGACTACTGATAGCAAACACAACGCAGACCATGATGGTAGGCCTAGGCATGAAAATAATGAAGGTAGGCCTAAATCCAGTAAACCCAGTGTTCCTACGAGTAAGTTGCGCCCTTGCAAATTTTGTGGGGAAAAACATGAATGGCGTAAGGAAAAGTGTCCAGCTCATGGTAAGAAATGTATAAAATGTGGTAATTTTAATCATTATGCTGTTAAATGCAAAAGTAGGAAAATAAATTATGTATCAGGTAATGACAATGACTTTGATGTGAACAGTTCAGATGAATCTGAATGTGAATATTTGCTTAGAGTGTGTAGTAAAAAGGATAAGCTAATTGAAGCTGATTTTGAAGTTAATGGTAAAGTAATCAAATTTCAAGTAGATTGTGGAGCTAGCGTAAATGTAATTCCTTAATATTTAATTCCCAATGTCAATTTAAAGCCTTGTGACACTGCCCTAGAAGTGTGGACTTTAGACACAGTTAGGCCTAAGGGAAAATGCAGGTTAGTAATTAGAAATTGCAAGAATAGGAAGAAATATAACCTTGAATTTTTGGTTGTTGATTGTAAATACACTCCATTATTAAGTAAAAGAACATCAGAGCAAATGGGACTTATTACAGTGAATTATGAAAATATTTCTGCAACTAAAGATGTACTTGATAAATATGACAATGTATTTAATAGTGATGTGGGTACATTCCAAAATGTGGTTAGACTAACCATTGACACAAATGCAGAACCAGTGGTGATTCCTAAATGCAGAGTTCCAATTAACCTTAAAAACAGAGTATGTAAGAAAATACATGAAATGGAAAAACAAAAGATAATAGCTAAAGTTGACCAAACTACTGACTGGGTGAGTCGGATGGTTGTAGCTGAAAAGAAAAATAAGGATTTAAGAATTTGTATTGATCCACAAGCTTTAAACAAGGCGTTGAAAAGGGAACACCATCCTATCCCTGTAATTGATGATATTCTACCCCAACTGTCAAAGGCAAAGGTTTTTTTCATCTTTTGATTTGGCCAATGGGTATTGGCATTGTGTTCTTGATGAAGAATCTAGTGTTTTAACCACCTTTCAAACCCCTTTAGGTCGATACAGGTGGCTCAGACTGCCATTTGGTTTAAATGTTAGTGGTGAGATTTTCCAAAAACAGTTACTCTTGAATCTTGAGAATCTCGATGGTGTTGTATGTATTGCTGACGATGTTTTAATTTGTGGTGTAGGTGAAACGCATGAGGAAGCCGTTAAAGACCATGATAGTAAGCGAATCAAATTTTTGGAAAGGTGCCAGGCCAAGGGTATAAAACTTAATAAGTCTAAGGCCGTATTAAGAAAATCTGAAATTGCTTTCTTAGGTCATAAAATCACAAGTAAAGGTCTCATGGCGGACCCTAAAAAGGTGGAAGCTATCCTGAATATGAAACCACCAACTGATGTAACTGGTGTTAAAGAGTTTACAGGTATGTTTAATTACTTAAGTAAATTCCTTCCTAATTTATCTGAGGTGTTAGAACCAATAAGGAAATTAACTCACCAAAATACCGAATGGAATTGGACAGAAAAACAGGAAAAAGCTCTCATAGAGTCAAAAAGGCTAATCACTAATGCCCCAATACTGCAGTACTATGACCCTAACTTAGACCTTGGCATACAGTGTGATGCTTCACAAAATGGGCTAGGTTCAGTATTATTACAGTGTGGCAAACCAATTGCTTTTGCTAGCCGTGCTTTATCAGAAACCGAAAAAAGGTACGCACAAATTGAAAAGGAAACACTTGCAATTGTTTTTAGTCTTAGGAAATTTCATGAGTATGTCTATGGTCGTAAAGTAATTGTTGAGAGTGACCACAAACCTATAACCAGTATTGTTTTGAAACCCTTGTGTAATGCTCCCAAGCGACTGTAAGGAATGTTGCTTAACATTCTACAATACGATGTTGAAATCATACATAAAAAAGGTAAGGAAATGTATGTGGCTGATGCACTCTCGAGATCTTATTTGCCATCAGACGATTATAAAGAAAGTGAATTTGAGCACGTTAACATGCTTGAACATTTACCAGTAAGAAAAGAGCGTCTTGATGAAATTAAATATGAAACAGACCAGGATGAGACTTTGCAAATTTTGAAATCATTAATCTTGAAAGGTTGGCCAGAAGGAAATGAGGAGATACCTAATGTAGTCAAAGCCTATAGTCATACCAAGGATGAGTACTCAGTTCAAGACGGGTTAATTTTTAAGAGTAATAGAATAGTCATTCCATTAAACCTTAGACATAAGATAATGCAGGTCGTCCATTCAGCACATATAGGAATTGAGGGCTGTCTACGAAGAGCCAGAGAATGTATCTATTGGCCAGGAATGAACTCTGATATAAAGCAATACATCTTATCATGTGAAATTTGTAATAAATTCCCTTGTGCTCAACAAAAGGAAACCTTAATTAATCATGAAATTGCTGATCGACCATGGCAAAAGGTTGGAGTTGATCTAATGAGTATTGAAAAACATAATTATCTTATAACTGTAGATTACTTCAGCAATTTTTGGGAAATTGACTACCTAGAAAATACATTAGCCAGTACAGTGATTAGAAAACTTAAATCTCATTTTGCTAGGTATGGATTGCCTTGTGTATTGATTAGTGATAATGGACCCCAATTTGTAAATAAGGATTTCGAACAGTTCGCAACTGACTATGATTTTGAGCATAGGACAAGTAGCCCTACATGTGCCCAATCTAATGGGATGGTCGAATCGGCAGTGAAAACATCTAAGCGTTTAATTAGAAAAGCTATTGAAAGTAATAAAGATCCCTATCTAGCCATTTTGGACCATAGGAATACCCCTACTAGTGATAAAGATGCTAGCCCATCACAGTATACTGTAGCCTAGGTAGGAGAACACGTACCAAATTACCAATGTTATCTAAGTTACTTGAAAATCAAAATGTAAATTTAGAGTTGGCTAAGGAAAGGAAAAGATTGAAAAATGCTAAGAGTAAATTCTATTATGATAAAAATGCTAAAGATTTAAGTATTTTGCATGAAGGAGACAATGTACGTCTTAAACCTTATGTTTTGGGCAAGAAGGAATGGGAAAAGGGAAAAGTTGTGGAACGATTAGATGAGAGGTCATATCTAATTGAAAGCGAAGGTAAGCTATTTAGAAGGAATAGAGTTCAATTGAAAGAAACCCCAAGTGATGTGCATATGCCCCAGGTAAATGAACCAGTAACTATTGACCTCAGTGGTAATAAAACTGAAACTCCTGTCAAAGTGGAAAACGAAGTTGTAAGTAACAGACAGACAAGGTCAACCAGAAATAAATTACCCTCTAAGTATTCTGACTATGAAATGTATTGATGTTTTGCGGAATTTCCCTAACGTCATATAAATGTTATGAATAAGAAGTGTAGCAATCTGTTGTGTATTTTCTCAAATGGCATGTTGAATTTCGCACCAATAATGAATATTTTATTTGTGAACAGGTTCAACCACATATACATCATAGTGTACAATGTTTTGAGTGTGAATAACTTTTAGAGCTGATTGTAGTCCTAACCAATAACCTATCAAAGTAAATTCAGTGTAGCATTCTAACTGGTAACCCATCCAAATAAGTGTAAATTTAAAAGAAGAAAAGATGTTATATTATTAATGATTATTTGATAATTATGATGTTAATATTGTTGAGAACGCTGCCAACAGCTACATGATTCCTAATGCTACCGCTAGATGTCGGTGTGTGTTGTTAGTTGTGTGTCCCGCTATATCCAGTAAAGCTGAGTTGTACCTTGTGAGTTTCCATCATAAATATCACCTCTGATAAAGGGCATCAAGACATAAGTAACTCATCACAGTAACTATTACTTACATCTCTAGAAGGTACATTAATAATATCTCTTGAAGGTACATCATTTGTTTCTATGATATTAGAATTGGTTGTTAATTCACTAGGAACACTTGTTACAACAGTATAATCAGTTTCAATTTCACTTTCAACAGGACCATCATAATCATTATTCAATATTTCATTATTAGACTGATTAAAGTCACCGAAATATCTATGTATCAATTGATCCGAATGTCTTTTCCATATCATATTACCTGAACAATGTACTTGCACTTTATAATTTCTTAACCCCAATACTTCCACAATTCTGCCTTCCACCCATGGTGGACCTTTACCATAGTTACGTGCAAATACAGCATCATCAACTTTGTACATGTTTTCTTCATTTGGAATACTATCCTTACATTGTTTACTTTCTTTCAGTTTTACATCTACAGTACCTCTGAAATTTCTATTAAACATAATCTCTGTAGGAGCTTTTCCTGTAGCCGAATGTACAGTTCTTCTATAATTATAAAGGAAACGACAAACCCTAGTAGTATAATCTCCCTCTTTAAATTTTCTTAAACCCTCCTTAAATGTCCTTACAGATCTTTCTGCAAGACCGTTAGAGGCTGGGTGATACGGGGCAGAACACACATGTTTTATAACATTCTTTTGCAAAAACATTTCCAATTCCTGTGATACAAAATTGGGGGCATTAACTGACACTATCATGTCTGGCAAGCCAAAATTAGAAAACACTTCCCTTAGGTAATTTATAGTGACACCAGATGTAGCAGAACAAGAAAACTTTATATCTAAGAACTTACTGTAAGAATCAATGACAATTAGAAAATATTTACCACCTATGGGCCCTGCATAGTCCATATGGACCCTAAACCATGGTTTCCTGTATTAGGCCATGACAACGTATTAGCTGGTGGTGGTTTATAATTCTTAAAACAAATATCACAAATCTTTGTCATCTCTGCAAGGTCCTGGTCAATCTTTGGCCACCAAACCCATTTCCTAGCCTCAGCTTTCATGGCATTTATTCCATTATGTAAATGAGTCAATACCCTACACCTCAATTCTACAGGTATTACAATACGATTCCTGTATAACACTACCTCATCATGAAGAGACAATTCATCTTTAACATTACAATATTCCATGAGAGACAAATTATTTTCTTTAGTCCAGCCGAATCTTAGACAATTAATTAACTGAGACATCACTTTATCTTTATTATACTGACTAATTACCTTATAAGAAATTTCGTCAAAATCCAGCAATTCCACTAATCTTACATACTCGGCCGGAATCCCAAGACTGAATTTCATTTTCTACTGGAAGACGGCTAAGTGCATCGGCAATAAGATTTTCCTTTCCAGGTTTATATACCAGATCAAAGTCTTATTGCGAAAGTAACAAGGCCCATCTTTGTATCCTAGAATTAGCATTCTGAGGAATTGGCTTATCTTTACCAAACAATCCTAACAATGGTTTATGGTCCGTTCTGGCCATAAATTTTCTACCCGAAAGAAAATATCTAAGTCTTTTGACAGCAAAAAATCAAGGAGAGTCCCTCTTTATCCAACTGTGAATATTTCATCTCGGCACGACTCAATTTCTTGCTGGCCAAATAAATAGGTCTTTCTACTCCATGGACCTTTTGCAATGACACGCATCCGACTCCAACGGGTGAAGCATCAACTTCAACAATCAAGGGATAAATTTGCTAACACTTTAGAGTCTACAAAATCTTGCTTAAGACATTTAAATGCCTTCTGTTCAACCTTTGTCCATTTCAACTTGGCCCCTTTCTTCAATAAATCATACAATGGAGCTGATTTAGTTGAAAAATTCATAATAAATCTACAGAAAAATGTAATCCTCCCTAAAAATGAGTGGACCTCTGCTACTGAGGTAGGACATGGAGCATCAAAAATTGCTCTTACCTTCTTTGGGGATGGTTTTATTCCTTCTTTTGATATACAGTAACCTAAATATTCAATACATTCCATATTTAAAACTTTTACTCTTATTTATCTGTACATTATACGATTGCAACACCTTTAAAACTCTCCCGAGTCTCTCATCATGCTCATCTGTATTTTCACCACTGACAACTATATCGTCCATATATACGGCAACACCCTCACTATTACATAAGATCTGTGAAATAAATCTTTGAAAAATCCCAGGAGAAGAGGACAAGCCAAATGGCAACCTCTTGTATTTATACATCCCCTTGTGTGTATCAATAACTAAAAACTCTTGACTTTGTTCTTCAACAGGTATCTGCAAATATGCATTCTTCAAATCAATCTTAGAAAAAATTTTGCCTTTACCAACACTGCACAACAGTTCATCAATTTTAGGCAAAGGGTAGTTATCACATTGTATTTGCTTATTCAAATGATTAAAATCTGCACATATGCGAATTTCTTTCTTATTTTCCTTTAACACAGGTACAATAGGTGCAGCCCATTCACTATGAGAAACAGATTCTATAATATTTTCACTAACTAGTTTATCAATGGCCACTTCAACCATTTCTTTATGGTAAAATGGAACAGTGCGTGCTTTTACCAATTTTGGAATAGCATCATTCTTTAAATGAACTTTCGCTACAATTCTATAAATAGGTTTGCCTACATCGACATTATATTCTTCAAACATTTGTTCAACATTTACATTATGAACATTGTTAACCTTGGTACTTTCATCTAATCCTGCCAAATAAATACCAACATGTTTCATTAGATTTTTTTCCACATAAATTTGTGTTATTTGAACCAACAACATAAAAGACTTGTGATACCTCATATCCATAATACACAACAGGAGTAATCACTTTTCCCAAAACCTTTATATTAAAATCATCATAAACCTGAAAGGGTTTCTTACATTGTTCAACTTTCAAATTTAACTTCTCAACCCAATCTTTATTCAAAGTTGAAACCGTAGCACCACTATCAATCTCAAATGGAACTTGCATATTATTAAACGAAAAATAAAATTGCTCAGCATGAACAGCATAGATTTGATCTCTGAGAGTTAACAATTTATCATCATCATCACTTGGTGATACATCTTGACCCTCCACCATCTTTACAGTTTTCCTACTATTCAACATGGGTTTACTGTTAAAATCCTTCTTGGTCGGTTGATTTGAACCTTGAGCTGTACCATAACCACTCTCTCTTTTGGCTTCTTTACAAACCTTCTGTAAATGACCCTTTTTATGACAATTATTACATGATAAATGCTTAAATCTACACTAAAAGCTGTCATGAGAGAAACCACAATGTTGACAAGATAAACCTACATACTTTCTTCTCACAACCTGAACCTGTGACTGAACCTCCTCTTTCTCACAAATGCTTTTTCCAGATTCAAAATTCTCTCCAAAATAGCCAGAGAGGTCATTGCTTGGAGGTCTATGTTGAGAGCCACTAAATTTGAAAAATAAACTTCGGCATCTACAGCCATAAATAACTGATCTCTTATTTTACTGTCAAATTGGTTGCCAAAACTACAATGCTTTGCTGGAACCTTTAAATCAGCATACAATTCTTTTACACTTTCATCCTTCCTTTTTTTTTCTTTGCTGGAAGGCTATCAAACTTCTTAATAATAAAATGACCTTCCAATAACTGAACCAAGTCACCATAATGTGTGGGGCAAATCAGGAGAACAAAGATTGCCTAAAACACTAAAAACCTCAGTACCCAATGACACAAGCAGGGCATTTTTTTTTTCATCAGCCTCAGTAACATTTAAATGACCAAAATGCGCCTCTAATAGGCTTAACCATAATTCCAAGGAAATTTTCGATGGATTAAAACAATCAATTCTAATCTGATTCGATGACGACGACATTGCGGTCATATACTGAAATCTTACCAGTAGACTATTCACAAACACTTAGGCCTAGGCTAATGTAGCCTAGCACACAAACACCTGACGATTCGGTATGTTAGGATAACAAAAACGTATGATAGGCTTAAAGAACCATGTACCCAAAACTGCAGCAACATCATACAGGGCATAAAGCCTTAAATCCAACACCAGCCTAGTCACGATGAATCATGCGGCATCAGTCCAGGATCCGATTAGGCATAACCACGATGGCCTAATTCCGGCGTCGGCAACAAGCATTTGGCACCTACCAGAAGTCTTGCAAGGTGAATATATTTAAGTCTGCTTTAATCAACTTGGGAGGTTTCCCATATCCATGGTGGGCTCACTTGTCGCCATTTGTAGAGGTTTAACTCAATAAGAAGACGAAATCATGGCTTCCCGTTTATTGTTGGAAGGTGGGGCCGGGGGTCGGTCCGCTCAACAATATGAACGTTCGAAACAACAACGGGTATAAGTACAGTATAATGAAAACAAGAGAGGTGCGATAAAGGCGATAACCTTATTGTAATAAAAGGGTTAAATCACTTATATCATAACAGTAGTAGTAGTAGTAGTAGTAGTAGTAGTAGTAGTAGTAGTAGTAGTAGTAGTAGTAGTAGACCTAAAGGCTCCGGCAAGATACATAGTTAGCTGGAAAAGCAGGATGCCATAAATCCCATAAGGTGTCCAACAGGGAAACAATAGCCCAGTAAGGAAAGGAAATAAGGAAACAGAACAGACAGCCTAAGTGTACCCTCAACCGGTTTTGCAAGATAAGCTGGCACAGATATTCATAGAATACACGAAATTCTCTTTTCTATATCAATGAGTCTTTAATCAAATTATGAATCGAATCAGTTTCTAATCTATTACAAGTCATGCTTGTTTCAACGTATATTTAATTCATTATTATCATTATCATTATTATTACTTGCTTAGCCACAACCCTAGTTGGAAAAGCAGGATGCTATAAGCCTAAGGGCTCCAACAAGGAAAATAGCCTAGTGAGGAAAGGAAACAAGGAAAAATAAAATATTTTAAGAAGAGTAACAACATTAAAATAAATATTTCCTAAATAAACTATAAAAACTTTAACAAAACAAGAGGAAGAGTAATTAGATATAATAGTGTGCCCAAGTGTACCCTCAAGCAAGAGAACTCTAGCTCAAGACAGTGGAAGACCATGATACAGAGGCTATGGCACTACCCAAGACTAGAGAATAACGGTTTGATTTTGGAGTGTCCTTCTCCTAGAAGAGCTGCTTACCATAGCTAGAGTCTCTCTTCTACCCTTGCCAAGAGGAAATTAGCCACAGAACAATTACAGTGCAGTAGTTATCCCCTTAGGTGAAGAAGAATTGTTTATTTATTATTGTTTATGCAACATAATCATCTCAAGTCAATGAGTGATATCTAATTCTGGGTACAATGATAATTCAGTACATTAATCGATATTTTAATCTTATTAATTATGCTTTAAATGTGTTAACTTATTAAAGTTATATAATTATATTTATCTATTTATTGCAGTGTTGTTGAGATGTTAATTTATTGCTTAAAACTTAATTCATTTTAAATCTATTAATTTATTGCACTTTAACCATTGTGTTTTTATGTATTTTATATAATTTTGTGAAGATACAAGACTTTATCTCATATAATATTGTAACTATTCTATTCTTTATATGAAACTGTCTAGTTTTACTTATCTAAATCAACAAGAATATTTAGTATACAAGATTTAACTCTCAGCAGACCTGCAAGACGGGTGGTATTTGATATTTTTTATTATCTAACATTAAAAACTTATCAAATAAATGCATTCCAAAAATCTCTTTGGTCTTTTCTTTGAACCAAGTCACTATTCTTATAGAACAATCATCTAAAGAAACTAGTCACATAAAACTCAAAAGTTATTAATACCAATAAAATAAAAAAAAAACGCGAAATATCTTATCACATATCTCTCTTATCGAGATAAAGTTAGATAAAAATTGAAGAAGAAGAAGAAGAAGAAGAAGAAGAGGAGGAGGAGGAGGAAGAGGGAGAATAAGAAGGAGAAGAAGAAGACGAAGACGGAAATGAAGAAGAAGAAGAAGAAGAAGACGGATATGAAGAAGAAGAAAAAAAAAAGAAAAAGAAAAAGAAGGTACTGTGTTGATATGATCACCTTAGATAAATCCTTATCTCTCAGCCTTTCTTCTACTGTAAGATAAAGATTTGTAAACACTATATTCCTGGACTCTTTAACAACTTTTGAGCTCAGATACAATGTGTCTGAGCTGTTGATGGTTGTCCGACTTCCAACAAACAGTAAGTATGGTCAATACACGAATGGGTGACCTTTAGGCCTATATATATATATATATATATATATATATATATATATATATATATATATATATATATATATATATAACATCGACCCCACATAAAGATGGGAAAAGATGCAGACAAATAAGAATATATTTATATATATATATATATATATATATATATATATATATATATATATATATATATATAATATATATATATATATATTTATATATATATATATATATATATATATATATATATATATATATATATATATATTTAATATATATA
>NC_090753.1:94413192-94415692 GCF_036898095.1 Palaemon carinicauda | reverse complement strand
TAATGCTTAAAAATCACCTGTTTACCTACCAAAGTGATAATTTCCTTAACCAGATTCGACTACCCGAAGAAAAGACAACTACCGAACGCAAAAGTTAGCCCAATGGAAGCTGACGAGGACTGCCTTTATTTTTGTGGTTTTAGCTTGGGCTTAAAGCCCAAGAGAGTTAATACCCTCGTAAAGGAGCAACTAGACCGATGGGCTAAAATGTAAGACATTCTCTAATGTTGGTAGTATTAGCTGGCCTCATATCAGCATAGCATATTGAACCTTGAGCTTTACTGTATGAAGACCATATGTCTTGGGAAAATATTTAGTTGTGACTCATTACCATAGTCAATTCTTTTTAGTGAGGCAGATTTGTACTGACTCGCAGGGGTGCCCTTTTAGCTGGGAAAAAATTTCCTGCTCGCTGACTGGTTGGACAAGATCTTTCTGACCAATCAGCGATCAGGAAATTTTTCAGAGCTAAAAGGGCACCCCTGCGAGTCGGTGCAAATCTGCCTCACTCCAAAAATTGACTATAGTAATCATTTGATCATCCAATTCTCTCGTAACCCTATCTACGATGCTGTATACCTATTCACTGAGGCTTCTCTCCCCTAGACCCTTTTACCTTAAAAGGCCGATTTTACTGTTTTCATACTTATAGTATACCAAAGTATTTCTGACTGGCGCGCGGGGTTAGTGGTAGCCTATTGGATACACGTCCCTGCCTGGAAATCTGCTTGACTGGGGTTCAAATCATGCTCAAGATCGATAATTTCTAATAGTGTCTGCAACCTCACCATCCCTGTGTTTTTGGGATGGCGTTTTTGGGGGGAGTCGAAAGGTCTACCTGCTGAATCACCAGCAGCCATTGTTTGGCCCTTCCTGGGCCTAGCTTGATGGAGAGGGGTTTTGTCCCTTGCCTCTGCCATTCATAAGTAACCTTTAAATACATAAATTCATATCACATCTTCTTCAGCATTTGATTTTGCTATAGAAACTATATGATTTAAGTATTCATTTTCTTTTTCTTTTTTGGTGTTTAAAGCTAGTGTATTTATTTACCATCTCAGGGGATCTGGCACTTACCAGACTAATCCAAACCCTACTGTTCTGTGTGACCACATTGGAAGAGAAGAGCTTGGCATATTGGTGGGAGCTGATCCCAAAAGCGTGACGTCTATGAATGGACTGAGTGTCAATCTTCATCTTCTTCTTGTGTCTTTCTATCAGCCTACAACGACTCGCTACAGGATACTCATAGAAAAGGGTGCCTTCTGTTCTGACAGGGTAAGTAGCTTACAGTTGAAGTAGCCTTACTCTGAGATGCGACAATTTTACAATTCTTACTAGCCAATTGAAATCACTGCAGGTTCTACTGATGCACTTGTATAGACGCATGTTTACATGTTAGCCATTTCATCAAGGATTTGATTATTGTATATCTAGATAGCTTGGAAACTAAAATAGGCACGTTGGTTAAGCAATGGAAGCTCTACAGTACTACAAAGGTCTTGTTAAATCCTAAACCACGAGCAATAGGGAGTAGAGCCCTGTATACCATTTGGGCCCTTACTCTGCCCATTTTTAGCATGTTGCATTTCCTCATTCTTTCTTTCCAATATCTTGCTGTCAAACTTCCTTCAAGTTTTATTTCATATCGTAAGTTCTGAGTGTTGTTACAGTTGCCACTTCTTCACTGAATGGCCTCTCTGGCACTAGCACAGGACAATTGCAGTCAATCAAAACTACTGTACACTGAAAAATATTATGTGATCTTCTTGATAAACATTTATAAGATTTTTCATGTAATATCACTGCAGTTAAGTGTTCATGTTACTTTCCAGAAAAATATTTTTGAATGTGCAAGATGATATCTAAAAACTTATACAGGCATGACTAGAAATGTTTAAACACTCCCTGCAATTAATCAATACCTTATTTCATACATATATCTGTATAAACTGAACAAATGAGTGTGGCCAGTATTTGAAAGAGCATTATGGGAATATAATATTAGGGATACTATTGAGAAAGGGTTTGAATGTCAGTCTTATACTAATATCAAATGATCATCTGTTTTATTATCTGCATGTTCTCTCATGGCCCATTACAGCATGGTTAACTGGGATCTACTGTAGAATGCCAGATAACCAAACATGAAGTACTTAAAAGCTAAAGTTCTGGGCTGAATCTAAACACTATTTTTAAACCCTTGATGTTGTACCACAAAAGTTGACATCTTTCATTTCATTAGATATTTTGTGGCTCACGATATTTTTTTTTTTTTTTTTTTTTTTTTTTTTTTTGCATGAAGTACGTCATGAAGACCCAAGTAGCCTTGAGAGGATTTGATCCTGACGAAGCCATTCTAGAAGTTAGCCCAAGACCTGGTGAACACTTGATCTGCACAGATGATATCCTTCAGGTAAGGAAATTTTTATTTAATAACTTCTTTCGTCTCTTGATGCACTTAATAAGTCAGCCACCTTTAGAAGGAGTCTGTGAATCT
>NC_090753.1:94375692-94408192 GCF_036898095.1 Palaemon carinicauda | reverse complement strand
TTTCTCATTGCTGATAATAACATTGTCTATGTTTATTCTCAGTTCGTGTAGTCTGTCTGAATTTGTTTCAGCTCTGGTAGTCTTTGTTTTTATCTGTCTCATTTCTGGAAGTCTTTGTCTATGTTGTTTCAGTAGTGGTAGCCTTTTTCAGTGTTTGTCTCTGTTCTGGTAGCCTTTATCAGTGTTTGCTCCGGTGTTGGTTACTTTTGTCTGTGTCTGTCGTAGTTCTGGTAACCTTTGTCTGTGTTGGCCTCAGTATGTTAACCTTGTCTGTGATTGTTTCACTTCCAGTGGCTGTTGTGTGTGTTTTCTCATTGCTGGTAATAGCCTTGTCTGTGTTTGTCTCAGTTTGTGTAGTCTCTGTCTAAATTTTTTTTCAGTTCTGGTAGTCTTTGTTTATATCTACCTCATTTCTGGTAGGCTTTGTCTGTGTAATGTTTCATTGTTGGTAGCCTTTTTCAGTGTTTGTCTCTGTTCTGGTAGTCTTTATCAGTGACTGCTCCAATATTGGTAACTTTTGCCTGCCTGTCTCAGTTCTGTAGCTTTTGTCTGTTTGTATCATTGGTATTAGCCTTACAGCACTTGTCTCAGGTCTAGTTGCCTCTGTCTGTATTTTCCGTAGTACGAGTAGCCTTTGTTTGCTTTTGCCTCAGTACCATCACGTTTTTATACATTTGTCTCAGTTCTAAATAAATTTGTTTTATGACTGTCCCATTTCTGGGAGGCTTTGTCTCAGGCCTGGTACCGTTTTTTTCTGTGTCTGTCTCAGTTTTGGCAGCCTTTGACGGTTTTTCATAATCATGGTAACCCTTGTCTGTTTTTCTCAGTTCTAGATGCCTTTTCCTGTCTTTCCCTCAGTGCTGTAACATTTTTTTCTACATTTGTTTCAGTGCTGGCAGAGCCACTGAGGGGGGCAAGCCAGCCTCAACTTGGTGCCGATCCCAAGCTCCGGTAAATGGGGAGGGTTGGCGGCAGGAAAGGCATCCGGCCATGAAAAATTAGCCAAAACCAATATGGTCAGTGGAGATTGTGAGATTAGAATTAATGCTAGGGCGTCCTCCGTAGGCGACGCATTGGGACCTCGCCTGACCCCTTCGAAAACTCGGCAAGGGCTACCCAGTCATAGGCGGGCTGGGTTAAAGATGTAAATGGAGAACGCTAGCCAGAAACATCGACCCCGCATAAAAGTGGGAAAAGATGCAGACAAAGAAGAATTTCAGTGCTGGTAGCCATTGTATGATTTCTCTCAGTTCTGGTAGCCTTTGTTTGTATTTACCTCAGCACTAGTAGTTCTAGACTCAGCGCTAGTCGTCTTTGCATCTCAAATGGTGGTCCTGATTTCAGTACCAGTAGGCGTCCTCTCATTACATGCATTCTCAGAGCTGGTAGCCTCTGTGCAAATAGTAGTAAATTCTTTTATGGGAGATTTTGACTCAGTAATGGCACCCTCAAGAAAGCAAACTCAACCCAAGATAGTGGGAGACCATGGTACAAAGGCTATGGCACTACCTAAGACTAGGGAACAATGGTTTGATTTTGTAGTGTCCTTCTCTTAGAAGAGCTGCTTTACCATAGCTAGAGAGTCTTTTCTACCCTTACCAAGAGGAAAGTAGCCACAGTAGTTAATCCATTGAGAGAAGAATTGTTTGGTAATTTCAGTATTGTCAAGTGTATGAGGAAAGAGGAGAACATATAACGAATAGGCCAGATTATTCTATGTATGTGTCGGGAAAGATGACATGAACCGTAACCAGAGAGAGGGATCCAATGTAGTACTGTCTGGTTAGTCAAAGGACCCAATAAACCTCTATCGGTAGTATCTCAATGGGTGGCTGGTGCCTTGGCCAACGTATTACTAAATGTGTGTGTATATATATATATATATATATATATATATATATATATATATATATACACACACACACACACACATATATATATATATATATATATATATATATATATATATATATATATATATATATATATATATATATATATTGTGTGTGTGTGTGTGTGGAGGAAGTTGAGTTAAATGATACGGTGATATATAAAGTGACCTCCATAAGTATATAACTTAAATTAATCACAGATTATTCGGTGCTTCGTCTGAGCATCGAGCTAACTCTCAGAGAGAGAGAGAGAGAGAGAGAGAGAGAGAGAGAGAGAGAGAGAGAGAGAGAGAGAGATTAGTGCTAATGATTCAGCTATTAATATTAAACTAGCTAAGATCTCATCTCCATGTGATTGCATACGTCACACACGATGAAATGCAATAGAAAGTTCAAAGGGTCGAAATGATTTTGTTCACTCATCTAATTAATTAAAGAGTGAGAGTGCGAGCCTTCTTCGCTCTTAAATAAACGAGTGAACGTATATATTACGCTCACACATACGCACACATATACGGACCTTTCCTATTAAACTGTGCTTTCGTCTTTCTATTTTTTTTTTAAGTTTAAGCATTGGAGATTGACCTGCGCATTTTGTTGTCCGTTTTCACTAATGGTATATCTATTAACTACTCCAATCATCTATGATATGATATAAGTATATTATAAATTGTTAATATAAATTAATAAAATTATAAAAAGAATGTTTTTTAATGCATACTAATAGGAAGATTGATTAAATTTCCCCCTAAAACGAGGTGTCGTCGCCGATGCCAACGAAGAAACCGAACATATCGGACGAGTCTTCCGAGCGGGATTGATTTCTGCCGTTATTACAAGTGAAAACTCATCCCAAATAACACATAATATTAGTTTTCACTATCATACCGTAAATGTCAAGTTTCATGTTGAAACTTAGTGTGAATTTCAGCTCAAACTAAAGTAAATAAGATAAGCGGTCGATTTGCTGGTCGCCGTAGGAACCACATAACGGACCAGTTTGCAGACGACAACATGGCTGCTCTCTGCTATTGACGTTTGGCGGGGATGAAATTTGACAGTTTTCGCCTCGAGTTATGACACGACTCTCCGATCTTTTCTGGGTTTACATGAAGGTAAGTAGAAACTTTCTCGGATTCGTTCTGTCTTGTAAGAAACGGGCATACGTCTTAAAAACTGACAGTAATAGTGAAGAAGGAGAAAGCTTCTTGGTTTGTTTTGACAGTTCGTAGATTTGGGGTCAACTAAGGGGAGTGGCTCGTCTGTGGGAGATAATTGGTGATTTAACTGTTGATTGACAGTTAGGGTTAACAGCTGTTCATGATGATTCGTGGTGATTTAAAGGCCTAATCACGTCTGCCTTGAATTGGTGATTCGATTTTCGTTAATGGAGCTCTAGGGTAGGCTGGCGTTGCATTAATGAAATTTCGGTCGAATATGAATTAATTTAGCTTAACGAAGTATTTATCCGCCAATATCCCTTAATTACACAAATATAAGATAATTAGGTTCGAATTTTGTCAATGGAGCTCTAAGGTGGGCTGGCATTGTAGTAATGAGTTTTCGAGTCTAATATAATTTGATTTAGCTTAATGAAGTATTTTAACCGCCAATATCCCTCAGTTACACAAATATGAAATAATTAGGCTACAGTATGGTGAATATGTACATTAGACTGCCAAATGTTACGATCTTGTGTATTATAGGCTAGATATTTACTGGTGCCTTTATATGTCGGCGGCCAATTCCTCCAGCGAGTATAAAATTTGGACACCAACTAAACTAAACTTGCCTTCTTAACCTAACCTACAATCTGTATCCTTACTTACCCAATTAGGGGCAAACGCCCCCCTGCAACCCCCGTTACATTGCCGTATTCTTAGTCAGCCATCATCATACATACACCCCTATTTATTAAAACACAATATCTCTATATTTGTTGGACATGAACTAGGCGTCTAATAAGTCTTTTATTCCGCGTCCACATAATATCCGTCGCCGTCTTTCAATTAGTTCATTAGCATGTTGCATAAGATTTATCATAGTTCTGACCATCCTTTACATTCAGATCTTCCCAGAGAGTACCACCCTGTTTGCAATACTAGGTATGCAGTTGATTCTAATAGTCAGGCCTTCTCCATCGTGAGGGTCAATACTACACTGTATTGAATAGTTTTATCCCAGCTGTGACCAAGTTGTAAAATGATCTTCCTAATCGGGTAGCTGAATCGTTAGAACTTCAAAAGTTTCAACTTGCAGCAAATGCTTTTATGTTGAACAGGCTGACATACGTCTCTGTTTATAGCTTATGTACGAGAGATCTATTTTAACGTTACTGTTCTTAAAATATTTATTTTAATTGTTCATTACTTGTCATATAGTTTATTTATTTCTACATTTCCTCACTTCACTTGGCCATTTTCCCCTGTTGAAACCCTTGCTTTTCCAACTAGGGTTGTAGCTTGGGTAGTAATAATGATAATATTAATAAAAAGTGTCACGGGTGTATTTACAGATACTTTGTACTGTTCTGGTGGAAATATTTTATCAAAACCAACATTTTTCATATCGTGGACTTCAAAAGATGTCTAAAGTTATGACTGAAAAACTATACTTTAAAAGGGAAGCAAACAGAACACCACCACCTAACCCAAACTAGGAGTTGTATTCATACTTACCTAAGGGTGATGGCTACGCCCATCCTTTGCGACCCCCCCTTACCAGACCGACGCATCCTTAGCTTAACCTGAGACTCGAAGTTCAACCCTGTGTTCGCTTCCCAACCAGCTTACCAGCTTCTCTCACTGCAATGTGTCATTAAATGACTACTGGATGTTTAGAACAAAATTGTTCAAGAAGAGTTGAGGAACCACTAATTTCAAGAGGAATGAAGCTGTTGCTATTATTGCATTTTTAAAACTCCCCTTAATTTCATTTTCAAGTTTTAACTTTTTGTAATTCATATAAGGAGTTATTTGTTGCAAATTACTGCTCGGAAGGAACCTGTGAGGGAGGCAGAGATCGATTGGGAGGGCAAAAATTAGAGTTAAGGTGAAGGATGATATGGATAGAAGAGGTCTGAGTGAAGGGGAGGCCCGTGATTGGAGACATTGGAGATGGCACATCAGTCAGCTGACCCCTTGGTAATTTAGTGACTTGAATTTACTATCTGGAATCAAATACCAAAAGTAGTGTGATTTGGTGATCGTCATTTATAAATAAGCGAGTATGAAAATAAGAGGTGTTTAGCATATTAAAAAGAGACCCGGTGAAAACAAAACAAAGATGGCAAACAGTATGCATTGTATATGCTGTCTATCATGTACAGTATTACACAAACTGTTCTATGTTATATGAAATTGTATTTAGGTAGAGATTATATCCACTTTGAATCTAGGATTATTAATTGGCAATTATATTTTTATGTTATCCACAGTACCTCTGTGATTCTTGCATTTTCTCTTGTTGTATTAAAAAATATGCAACCTGTCTTTGCTGTTGAGAAAGAAAAATAGCCCAAACAAAGACTGTCAATTCTAATGAGTGTTAAAATGTTTTAGTATAGTACATTGGTATTATATATTGTTGACACACATTTGGTTATCGGTGGGCTATAGTTTTGAGTACTATATTACAAAACTTAAAATTACTTGAAGACAGGAAAATGAATTTGTCTATGAAAATATTCTTTGTTTAATGTGAATAAGAAAGAAATTTTACTATGAATAAAAAAACAGTACCATGCAGACCTAACATGAAAGTAGGTATGTACCTATGCAAGTTGTACTGTACGCGAGAGAAAAAAATTTGGGTGTGGGACAATTTTTTTTTCTCAATGGGTGGGTTGATGTTATTGTAGTATTGTTTTATTTGACTTCCTTGCAATTTTTTTTGTGTTCTAAATCCCTGTTGTGAGCTCTTTACAACAGAAGTCAAATAATATTTAGAGGTGCACGTGGAACAGAACAAACTTTTTATTATCGACCTTCCTTCAGTTTAGAACTTTCATGATTTGAAGTGTCCTTGATAATTTACTGACAAGTGTGGAAGGAATACAGATAAAGGAGAATGAAATTGAACAAATTGCTGTTTAGAAAAAGTGGTGTTTTTGAAAGAGATTTGCATGACAAAAAAAGGAAGTGTAACTAAGGTCTTTTTAGAGGATGTGGTGTTTATATCTTTGAGTGTGAAGACATACTCATTGTAGTAACTTTAATAAAATTTATTTACCTAATCACAGAAAACTTAAGGTAGACACACAAAAAAAAAGGCAATTATTTACTCCAACTCAAAGGTAAGCTGGAGGTAAACTTTATAACAAGAACTTGCTTAAATATAAAGTTGGTTTTCTCATTGAACTAAATAATACATTATTGTATATGTGTGGTCAAAATCCAAATATAAAGTTGTTTTTCTCATTGAAGTAAATGGTAGATTACTGTATATGTATGATTAAAATCCAAAAATTCTCCCCATAGAACAAGTGAAAAAAATTCTAGCAGCATATGTTGAGAGGTTTAGATCTTCTAAGTGCAAGATAAGGCTGTAGTAAATAAATTCACATATACCATTAGTATAATAATTACAAGCTTAGCAACAGCCCTATTTGGAAAAGCAGGATCCTATAAGCCCAATGCCTCCAACAGGGAAGAGAGCCCAGTGAGGAAAGGAAATAAGGAAACAGGGTGTTAACTGTACAGTACTTTGAAGCTTGAGAAACCTGAATGTATTTCTTTGTAATGAAGATAAATTACTGTATGAAAATAATTAGAATGAGAAATCTTAGATGCCTGTGAAAAGAGAATTATAAGAAGCAAGCAAACATAATTCGTTAAAGAAAGGTATTTATGATATGAATAGGAATAGTTTTTGTGTGCTATTATTATTATTATTATTATTATTATTATTATTATTATTATTATTTTTACGTGCTAAGCTACAACCTTAGTTGGAAAGGCATGAAGCTATAATCCCAGGGGCCCCAACTGGGAAAAGAGCTCAGTGAAGAAAGGGAACAAGAAAAAGTAAGATATTTTAAGAACAGTAACATTGATAAATATTTCCTATATAAACTTTAACAAAACAAAATGAAGAGAAATGAGTGTGTGTGCCCGAGTGTACCCTCAAGTAAGAGAACTATACCCCAAGACAGCGGAAGATCATGTTACAGAGCCTATGGCACTATCCAGGACTAGAGAACAATGGTTTGATTTTGGAGTGTCCTTCAAGAAGAGCTACTTACCACAACTAGAGTGTCTCCCCTTACCAAGAGGAAAGTAGCCACTGAACAAATAGTGCAGTAGTTAACCCCCCTAGGTAAAGAAGAATTGTTTGGTAATTTCAGTATTGTCAAGTGTATGAGGAAAGAGGAGAATGTGTAAAGAATAGGCCAGACTATTCTGTGTCTGTTGGCAAAGATGAAATGAGCCGTAACTGGAGAGAGAGAGATCCAATGTAGTACTGTCTGGCCAGTCAAAAGACCCAATAACACTCTTAACAGTAGTATCTCAATGGGTGGCTGGTGGCTTAGCCAACCTACTACCTATATGATTATTTTACACAATCACACACACATCTGTAGAGGCATCAAAGTACTTGTATTATCATTGTTAGACAAAGAGGATATTGTGGCAACACTGCGTCTTGCTCCTTCAAATAATGTAACATAATTTAAACATATGAAAAGCCAAAAAGAAATTTTCTGCATCATCCAAAGCTAAAGCAAAATAAATCTAGGTATTGGCTGTGTTGGGAGCCCCATATCTACACATGCAACATTATACAAGTACAGTATTTTGTAATTACCGGGTATGCTTCAGGTTCATAATATAACATCCATGGCATGCAAGTCCATCTCCTTTAAAAGATTAAGTGTTAGGTCTAGTCATGGCATGCAAACTGCAACGCCTACCAAGTAGATTCAATGCACTAGAGAGTTTAAGCTTACAACAAACAATGTACTTCAGGTTTACATATTACAGTATTTGTAAGAACTTAACTAAGAAGTATCAAGAGATTTAAAGTACCGATTGTGAGTTCATATGATATTCAGTATTAATGGGCTCCTTCATAAATTTGAAAAAAAAATAATCATAAATATTGTAGCAAATGTTTTTATAGTATAGTACCCCTGGAGTTCTTGATGAGTCTATAATGAAATGTACTACTAACATTTATAAACATACCCTGTGATGAATGGTGCTTTTATACAAGAGGAGGTGTATTTGCCTAAACTGTTTTTTTTCCGGCACCAAATGCAAACCTTTCCGCTCTTTACTATGGAGAAATATTTCAGCAGCAGCAGGACTAGCAGAGGTTAGGACCAACTATCCCGCTCACCCACGCAATAGCCATAACAAGCTACTTGTTATTTTGGCTCAGAAGAGAGTAGATGTTGTCATTCTCCTCCGCTTTACTTGGTTTAATAACTTGTAAAGACAACTGGCCTTGAAATTAAAATCTTTTCCTTTATCTTGTATGAAAGAGCATTTGCATTCCTAGTATAAGAATACTGATTTTTCCAGGCAAGGAAGGGCACTGTTGCATCACCATCATGTCTGTGTTGGAGACAGATCCTCATGCACTTTTTCCTGCATGCAGGGGACACACTTGTACATAGGGGTTTCCCTATGTTGTGTATAGGGAGTGGCCTCCCTCCCCGTGGCAGTGATATAACAGGCACTGGGTCTTCATTGAAGTTGAGGTAACCTCACCGACTTTTTCTGACGGCTCAGTCCTGTCACTCCATCTCTGCCCAATCAATCTTTCCTGGAGACCGCTCGGGTTTGAGCAGAAGTGTCTAGACGCTCGGGCAACCTTGCTGATCGGAAATTTCTGTTGCTTTCCCTAGAAAAGCAGCGCAGACTTCGTCCAAAGCGGAGTCTCTTTTCGCTGACACAGTGTGTCGGCTGTTAGAAACGGCTTCTTGTGATCTTTCGGTGAGGGACACTGGGTGACGGCATAGCCACCTCAACCAAGGGATCCTTCTTCCCAATAATCTGGCAGTCTGGTACCAAAGGAGTCTCCTGTGTCTCTGGCTGGAGGGCCCTCAGTGCCCGCTCTCTTGTGTTCTGCTTCAGCGAACAGACACCAGCTCTTGACAGATATTCTTCGGAGTCTTCCGTCGAAGGATACCTGTGGAGGAATGCCTCCTGGTGTTGGGCAACTCTCCTGTTTGCGGGATGGGCTCCCTTCACTGGCTGTTGTGAGACTGTCTTCCCACTAGCGTAATGATCCTCCCACTTTGACAACACATGTCAATCAGACTTTCTGCCCGTAGGAGAGAGAACATTCACCTAGTTGTCTCCTCCTATAGGCTTCTGGAAACGGGTACGTGATTCGTCAGTACCACGTTCCAGCTGTTTGGAGCTTAGCTTTTAGGAACTAGATGACTGTTTATAGCTCCCACCCACCGCTGTCGTGTCCTTCAGACAAATCAAAGTACTCGTTGCTTTGAAAGGCCAAGTTCCACCCTTGGGCCTAGGTCTTCTTCCTCTTACAGGGTAGAACCTGCTGGCTTGCCTGTCTGTTAACAACCCTCTCCTCCTCAAAACACTAATACAGCCTTATGTGCAAAAGATCAGGAGGTAGGCAGTTCTCTCTCTTAGGGAGAAGGAAGAGTTTTTCGGATTTCCTACAGAGTGCTCTATCTGAGGCTCTCTTTGAGGATAGTCTTGTATGCTGTTGCACACCTTCCCAAGTACTGATGTGAGAGGGCGTGCCCCCCCGCATAACAAATTTCTGTGTGCCCAGCCAGTTGAGAGTTAAATTCCTCGCTCGCCATCTCAAGAAGTAGTTCAGCGCGTGCTGCTCCTAGCTACGTGCCAAACTTCTCACACACCAACTTTAGACTTGTTGTCTCGCACGCAAGTGCAGGTAGGTCAGCGCGCTCCCTCTTCTACGCGCCAACCTCTCTATGGCGAGGCTCCTATCCTTGACGAGACTTTGATAGTGTGCCAACAAGTTGCCCTCAGGATAAGTAATCCCCACAGACATCCAAATTATCTGCTCACTTGGTCTCCTCCTGCTACCTGTTGTCTCGCCAGTGCTCGCCTAACCTTGGTGCTCTCACACAGAGCTCGCTATATGTGTGATCTTCTCCTCATCAGAATGTGCTTACTCGGTGCTCGCTTGACGTGCGCTCTCCTCCACCAAGAAAACAGGTTAGTTTTCCTTCAAAGGCGGTCTCCTTTGAGAGTGGAAAGTCCTGGTTTAAGGGTTTGGTTCAGGTAGTCAAGTAGGCGGTCTCAGGACTGGGTCAAGCTCTCACAACAGCTCCAGCTTCAGGGACTCCAGTGATTCCCTTGGAAGTTTAGGGTTCCTTGGAGAGGAGTTCCCTTCCATCTGACGACCCTAGATGCAGTGGCCAGATGCATCCTCTTCATGAGGTAGTACAGTAACACATCCTTCCCTCTGTAGATGTCTTCTAGATACAAGCGGTATCTACGTGCCAAGGCCTTTGACATAGGCCACGACCCTGCTTGGGAGGAACTAATTATTCTAGTCAAGTCTAAAAAGAGGAGGGGTCAGAGAGCTGATATTCCCCTCTCCGGGGTACTCTGTTCATCCTAGAATAGGCAGAGGTTTGAGATCTCCAAGGAAGGTATTGTATATGGACAACTATCGGATTATACTGATGGACCTGAATCCACCTCGCTAAAAGTCTTGACTAGTTTCATCTGTTGCCGAAATATATCTCCATAGTAAAGAGCTTCAGTTTTGTATGGTTTGGAAAAATCCAAATTATTTCCAAATATGTTATTTCTAATTAAGTACAGTACAATACATTGTGCTAGCCTTTTGCCTGTAGTATTTGTAACATGTTTAGTACAGCTACTGTATAGAGTTTATCTTGTATATGGTTCTTTTAGTTAACAGATCTTTGTATTTTTCAGGTTTGGTGGTGGTAAGAAAACACCGACATGACAGCTGTGATGGCTGGAGGAGATTCAGGTAGCCTGTGTGAGTTATCGTGCATGCCAGCACGCATGCGTTTTGTTTCAGTTCCTCATTTGCCCTGATTTCTGCATTTCTAAGTTACAAAAAAAGAACGTGAGCTGTCTTTCTTGAGCTCAAGAATGTCTCTCTCTCTCCCATCTTATGGTCTGGGGGCTTATATTCTTCTGCAAGCCTTGTGACGGATCTCTTTACCTGGAGCAAAGTCTGTCTTATCGCTGAAAGTATAGGTTTACAAAAAGACCACATGGGATTGGTTACCTATCGTTCCTAATCTCTTTAATCATATTTTATTTGCATTCTTGTCATAGTAAATTTAATTTATTGGTATTGTCTTATTATTATTGTTTCCCAAAGACTTTTTTTTCCGTATTTCAGGCCGATTTCTGTGCATTTTTAATATTACGCTGCTCTGTCGCTCTGTGATTTCTCAAAGTTTATAAAACTCTTGCTTTGCTTTACTTCTATCAAGCAAGCTTTATACTTTCAGTAATGTCGTCTGTACTGCATTAGTAAATGAAGTAAGAACAGTAGAACTTTTTGCACTCTTGAGCTTCGTACTGTATTTAACATGACGTATGAATGTGAAAGTGATAAATGCACAGTACTCGCATATGTATATAAGAGATTTTCGGTTTACTGAACCGAGTTAGATTCTGGCAATCGATTTTACACGTTTTGCAGTGTTTGAAAAGATATTAAAGATTTAGAAATGTGTGGTGCCTATGATGTAAATATTAGTGAATTGTGTTCAAATGTACGTCAGATGATGTACGATTCTCTTGATTCATGTAACTTTTTACTTTTACACCCAAGTACTTTACAGAATAATGAAACAAATGAATTGGGTAAACCATAAAATGTATGTGATGGATGTTATTGTTTACAAAACCTTAGCATAATTATGACATGTAAGGTGCTACTTCTGCATATTGTAGTACAAGGCTAAGTAATTATGAGTATTTTGTTTATCAGTTTCCAGATTACCTGTTCTAAATGTCTGATATGGTACCCTATGTACAAACATGATGTACTGTTTATAATATTTGAGCATACTTTATTTTGTATGTAATTGTTTTAGACGAATGTTAAGCACCTCCAGGTATTTTGCATTGCTTATTGAGTTTATACAAATTGGCCATTTATTCCTACGTGGATACAAACTTCCGGGTCATTTACGTGGTTTCTCCTATTCTCATTTTCTCTACAACCAGATAATCAAAGAAAAAGGGTTTGTTCCGTAACCGAAATACAAACCACGCTATTTACAAAGGGTATTACTTTTAGCGTAGCTGAAATGGCGAGCCATTAGAATTTAACGAGGGTGTATTACCCCCGCGCTAGTTAGCGGGGGGGTAGGGGAGTGGTAGCTAGCTACCCCTCCTCCCCCTCACACACAGGTGAATACTCACTTTCACTTTTGGCTCGGACTGTGACAGACGTCTCTGTCTTGGTCCTCGCTTGGCAGCCATTGTCTGTTTTGTCTTTCCTTAATCGCTTACTTTTCTTTTACTCAATATATATGTAAACATGTTTTCATGTTTGTATATATATTTGAGTATAGAAATAAGTAAGTTTCCTTTTCAGATGTGTGTGTGTAGTGTACGATATCTACGTGGAGGCCTCGGCAGTTAGGCCACCACGGCCTAATTTTATGGGTTGCGATCGAGTTTGACTTCGGTCTTTCTCTCTCTCTCTCTCTTGAGGTCGTTCACCCTTTTACTATGTTTTACTACGCCCTTGTAGCTTCCTTCCCGTGTGGGTGGGGTTGCTACGCCGTACATTTTGTCTCAATTAGTTTATGAATCTAATTGTAGTTGTTAATTTTTCAGCTTGTAGAACGATTCCTTTCGGGGTTTTCGTTTTTTCTTTAGTGTTCATTCATTTTTAAATTACTTAATTACATAGTTACATAATTATAATTGTTATAATTCTGTTTTGGTTACAGCTCTCCTTCCGCGAGTGTAAGTGGTTGTGAGGGCACGTGCCTGTTGTGTAATTCTTGTTCCTTTTCCTCGGGATTCCTCTTCGGAGCCTTCCCGGGGGAATGAATGTGTACTAATATTATTTGTTTTATTTTTTTACAGTTACCGATCTAGTTCGTTTCTGTAATATAGCAACGGTGTGAGCTGTCTGGTTGAGTCCTGGGGATTCGGCTGTTGCTGCCTCCCCCCTTGTATTGTCGTCAGGGGCGTGTCTCCTTCTACTGGTAGTACTCCCGTGTCGACGGACAGCTCTCCAGTTCATTTTAGAACAGTCAGGAGGCTTGCCTCCTTGGGCGGATAACTTTCCTTCCGAGGGAAGTTTTTTCCTGTCCAGGCTTGAGCTTTTCCTCTTTTGGGGGGTTCTTCTCTTGCCTTTTTTTCGTGCGACTATGCTCTTGGTGCTGAGCGGTCGCACCTGCAGTTTCGCTCAAGGGGCTGGGCAACTGCAGGAGCTCCTCTTCGGAGGATTGCCCCTCTTAGGTCACTGGCTGACCAGTCTCTTCCACGAAGTGTTTCTCTTTCGTTCGCGAGAGAGTACACTCATAGAGACTCCTCTTCGGAGGTTTCTTCTGTTGCTGTTGCTGTTGGCCTCCCTCGCCGTAAGGCCCTCCGTCCGCCTCGTCGTAAGGGCCTCTCATCTCCCTATAAGGGTGCTTGAGGCGCCTTTTTGAATCTCCGTTTGCAGCCTACAACTTCTTTTTCTCGATCTTCCGTCTTGGTGCAGATGGACAGCAGTCTAATCTCGTCTTCCGACGGGCAACGGTCTTCCCGACGGACAACGGTCTTCCCGACGGACAGCGGTCTTCCGACGGACATCAGTCTCCCGGCGGACAACGATCCCTTCGGGGCAAAGGGTTGCCCCCACGGGGGTTCTTCCCTTGCGTGTCAGGGTTTCCCTGCGCGCCCTTCTGTTCGTCAGCGCTCTCCTGTTCGTCAGCGCTTTCAAGATGATCTTCCCTGTGGTTCCTGTTACGTGCCCTGTGCGCCCACGTTCGCCCTCGCGATCTAGAACTTCGGTTCAGGTCGGGGTCAAGGACTCTTCTTCTTTGCGCAGGCTTCCACGCGTAGCCTTCTGCTCGTCAGCGATCATCAGCTCGTCAGCGATCATCAGCTCGCCAGCGATCGTCAGCTCGTCAGCGATCATCAGCTCGCCAGCGATCGTCAGCTCGTCAGCGATCATCAGCTCGCCAGCGATCGTCAGCTCGTCAGCGATCATCAGCTCGCCAGCGATCTCCAGATCGCCCACGTGTGTTACAGCTGGCACGCCAACACTTCTGAAGGAACATGGTTCGCCAGCTACTAGCTCAACTGCGGATGCTGATCGCCATCGCGCGACCCTCAACTGCAGATGCTGACCGCCATCGCGCGACCCTCAACTGCAGATGCTGATCGCCATCGCGCGACCCTCAACTGCAGATGCTGACCGCCATCGCGCGACCCTCAACTGCAGATGCTGACCGCCATCGCGCGACCCTCAACTGCAGATGCTGACCGCCATCGCGCGACCCTCAACTGCAGATGCTGACCGCCATCGCGCGACCCTCAACTGCAGATGCTGACCGCCATCGCGCGACCCTCAACTGCAGATGCTGACCGCCATCGCGCGACCCTCAACTGCAGATGCTGACCGCCATCGCGCGACCCTCAACTGCAGATGCTGCTCGCCATCGCACAACCCTGAACGATTGCCCGCTTACGCATGCTGCTCCTCATCGCACCACCCTGAACGATCGCCCTCCTGCAGATGCTGATCACCATCGCACCCTTTCACGCGATCATTCACCTGCGCATGCTGCTCGCCATCGCACAACCCTGACCGATTGCCCGCTTACGCATGCTGCTCCTCATCGCACAACCCTGAACGATCGCCCTCCTGCAGATGCTGATCACCATCGCACCCTTTCACGCGATCATTCACCTGCGCATGCTGCTCGCCATCGCACAACCCTGAACGATTGGCCGCTTACGCATGCTGCTCCTCATCGCACCACCCTGAACGATCGCCCTCCTGCAGATGCTGATCACCATCGCACCCTTTCACGCGATCATTCACCTGCGCATGCTGCTCGCCATCGCACAACCCTGAACGATAGCCCGCTTACGCATGCTGCTCCTCATCGCACAACCCTGAACGCTCGCCCTCTTGCGGATGCTGATCACCATCGCACCCATCACGCGATCACTCACCTACACATGCTGCTCGCCATCGCTTACCGCCAGCGATCTTCTTCACCTACGCGGCAGCACGATCCCTCGCCGTCACGCCCATTCCCCTGCGCGCCCGCGCGATCGCTCGCCTGCGCGCCCGCGCGATCGCTCGCCTGCGCGCCCGCGCGATCGCTCGCCGGCGCGCCCGCGCGATCGCTCGCCGGCGCGCCCGCGCGATCGCTCGCCTGCGCGCCCTCGCGACCGCTCGCCTGCGCGCCCGCGCGACCACTCGCCTGTGCGCCCGCGCGACCATTCGCCTTTGCGCGACCGTTCGCCCTCGCGCGACCATAGTTCGCGGCGAATTCCACAGCCGGTGGTAGCAGCAGGGACGCGTGCTCCTAGGCGGCACTCGGGATCACCTCCATCCAAGCACAGGTTGGTAGTGCAGGACGAAGACAGGTCAGTACAGCATTCTTCCCACCTTCTTTTCAGGCAGGAACCGTCGTGTCCTCTCCAAAGGATCGCCCGATCCCTTTCACCTTAGCGAGGATTTCGGACTCTGTGTCCTTGGAGCAGCAGACATGGTTTGATCCGCTGGCACGGGCGTTAATGAGGGTTATGAAACCAGCACTCACCGGCCAGGGTAACAAACCAGCGGCTGTCTCTCCTACGCTGAAGAGAAAGAGAGGAGTGGACTTCGTGGTGACTTCCCCCAGGGCGAAGTTGGTTCCCAAGAGGTCGGTCTCGAGGGTCCCCTCTCCTGCACGAGTACTCTCTCCTTCTCCCGCCCTGGAAGGATTTTTGGCGGGGGGGCTTTCCGTTGAAGATTTCTCCATCGGACAAGGGGTGACTGCTTACCTCTTCCTCTGGGAGCTTACCAGGTTCTTTCCCTCCTCGGTTACGGCCCGAGGTTTGGTTCAAGGAAGCTACAGGAAGATCAAGGGTACTTTCCTCCTCTCGAGCTCAGGCACCTTGGCCTTTCGTCGTTAAGTATCTACTTGCGGACAAGCTCGATGTTTTACCATCTGGACGCACTGACTGAAGGCTTCCTTCGGGTGTCTCATCTGTGGAGGTCAACGACCTCAGACACCCTTCCATCCTTGAGAAGAGTTTTGTCTTTGCCCAAGGACAGAGACTTAAACATCTGCTGTGCGGAGTAAATCGACTTCCGGTTTCACTCCTCCAAGGCGCTTTCTTCCAGACTCTGCAGGGCTCCAGCTCCCTTTTCTTTCAACCACGTCGGCCTAAGTTATCGGCTACGACAACTGGGACAAGGTGTCCAATTGCAGTTTCCTCCTGTCAGGAACAGATGGCACGGGAGACTCCCCCGGGGGGGCATAGTCCTAAAAGGAGTTCACGAACTCTAGGATTGCAGGTTTTTTCGCTGGGAGGATGCTTAAGGTTACTCATCCGAATGACAGCTTCCCGATGCCCATTCCCGCACAATCTCTGTGAGTAGCCAAGGATATCGCGCCTGCCGTCTCTGTCAGCGAATTCAGTGTCTCTGAACCTCTATGCCATAGCATCAGCAGAGTTGCCCGGTTGGGCAGAATGATCCATACCTTAGGCGAAGGTCTTCCTTAGGATCATCGACGGCTTCACCCCCGGCCCCCTCAGTCGATCCTTTCTTGTAAGGAAGGATCTGAGAGGGGATGTCCATAGTCGACCTCTCAGCCCTGATCAAGTTTGTCGAACAAACTTCGGCCAGCGTAGACCAGCAGAATCGATCAGACTGGTAACGAGGCGACAGGACTCCTTTAACCCTGGATCGGAAGGACGGGTACTTTCAGTTTCCATTCCATCCATCTTCCAGGGTGCTCGTCGAATTCAGCCTAAACTGCAAGTATTCCTGCTTATGATGCAGTGTGGCTATCCCGCCGTGGCATAGCAGGTTTGTTTCCCCAGAGAACTCTCCCTGCCTTCCTCTTGGCCGCTCAGGTGCAGACTTCCGCCTCCTCTGCTGTTTGGAGGGCTGGTCAACTCCGGTAGGCTCGGGTTTCGACCTTCTTCAGCGCCGGGAAAAGCTTCCGAATGCTGACCATGAGTGTGGGCTCATGGTATTTTGCTTGGAGCCTTCTCTTCCTCTGCCTCAACATCTGGAGTATCTGGCCATGATATTGAGTCAACCGCCTTACCACGTTGGAAACCCCGCTTCTCGTCCGTCCAGCGAGGTTAAGCAACGTCGGCACTTGGATGGGTGACCACCTGGGGACGCCAGATTCTGTTACCACATCCTCCGAGCCTTCCTTTCGGTTGACTGTGGCAAGACTGAGGAGAGTCGCAGTACCTGTTCTCAGTCAAGCAGAGTTTTCAGCCCTACCTTGGAACGTTTCCTAGTTCTTCTTTCCTCATTGACCCGTTTATAGTCCGAACGGTCGCCTCAGGATAAGTTCCATGTGGGGCGATCCAAGTTCCGGTGGCTTCAGGCAATGTTTAACCGGACTCCCTGGCCCTATGGGACCAGCGGAACTATTAAACCTGCAATGGGTGTTGACCTATGGAGCCTCTTGATGGTAGTGGATATTCTCGTCCTTTCCCCACATTCTTGATGCGGTTCTCGGACTCGTCAAAGGAAAGGGGGGGGGGGGGCATGTTCCGGTCCAGGCCTATGGTCAAGACCTGAAGGATACCTCTCCATCATTCAGGCAGGCTTAAGGGCCTTAGTCTGGCCCCTCTTCAGTCCTACCGCTCCTGCCAAGTCGCCCCGTTGCGTGTCGACTTCATGCTAACCAGCAGGGGACGCATTTTCACACCTTCACATCTTGCAGTAGAGATACCGGGATGATTGAGATTCTCTCAATTCCACCATCGGCTCTCTCATTCCAGGCAGGGGAATGTTTCTCTCAGACTATCCAAGCAGAGCCTCATAGAGAGAGTGTACCTAGGGGTCTTTGACCTTGGGTAACCAGCAAGTGCTGATCTGGGGGACCTGATCGCGACAGCTTGGAACCTCAAGCTTCCGCTAGTTTTCCCCCCAGTCTCAGACCCCGAGACTCTGGCAAGATGCATTCCGGTGATGGTGGGACAACTTCGACGCCTGCGTCTTCCCTCCTTTTTGTCTGCGGACAATGGGTCTCAACAAAACCAGGTTGTCTGTCAACCTTTCAATGGGAGAGCTCCACTGGGACTATGCGCAGAACGGTTTCTGGACCCTCTGCTTCCCCTGACGGAACTCCCGGGAGAGCTTCTCCCACGGCGCAGGCTACTCAAGCAACCACACTGCGACATCTCTCCCGAACCGGGGCGTCGCTTCGGCTTCATGCCTGGAGACACTACGCTTCCTCCTCTAGAAGAGACAACCCGCTACAGTCGCGGTACGGAGGTCGCGTCATCTGCGATAGTCATCCACAGGGGTCTCCCAGGCAAAGTGAAGAGTCTAAGGTGGTTGGTGCCGTGGGAGATATACCTCTTCCCGTGAGGCCTCTTCTCCAGCAATAACGGTCTTATTGCCTTTCGGCAGGAGGAAACTCCTTTCCGCTCTTGGCAATGAAGCCTGTCGCTCAGCCTTTCCCTGACCTTCAGGCTTAAAGGAATAACTTTTTCCTGCCCGCTGGATCTATTCTCGCTCATGCGAAGCTACGATCGTCCCTGCCCTAGTCGGAGGAAGACCTCCAACTTGGAGCATGGCTCGGACTTTTAGTCCTTTAAGAGATCTTCTCAAGACCCTTTTACGACAGGCCTCGGATTGTATTCCGCCTTGGGTCTTCTGCTCACTCTGGCCACGGCCAGTGTGTAAGCAATCTTCTTGGTCTCTTACTACTCCCCCCCTTTCTAAGGAAGAGGGGAAGGCAACATTCAGGCTCGCTCCTGAGTTGTTGGCTAGACTCAGAATCTGAGGGTCCCGACCCTTCGGTCCGATTCATTCAAGATTTTGAGTCTCCATTCTGTGTCTGATGTCCCAAGACCTTCTCTTTCTTGCCAGTACAGGAATCGAGAGGTTAGCGCTGGGAACAGCTGCAGTTTGGCCTCAGTTGCAGCCGATTTGGGAACACAAGGAGGACATGGGGGGAGAGTCACCAGTATACCTCTTCAGCCCGGACTCAAGGACATTCATCTCGACCTGTCTTCAGACCCTCCCCCGTCACGTCGCCCTACAGCACGATGTTGGATACATCGCAACGTCCCTCGCCTTCGAGTAATACTACTCTGTGACGCAGGTGCTACAAGCTGGAGTCTGGAAGCGTCTGATGACCTTCGCAGCCCGCTTCCTGCAGGGCGTGACCCACAGGAGTCTCGATACGTTTTCTATCGCTCTGTGGTGGCTACACAACAGCTGGTCTAACCTCAGGCTCCTTTTTGGACAGGTAGCAGAAGGTTGAGGGCATTGTTATCAGGTTTTAGTCTGCATGAACGAAAGAAGTATGTCTGGCCCTTACTTCTTTCTTCATCATCCCCTCTACGGGGAAGCAGCATCCTGGTCTCTGCATAGCTGACCTCGAACCTCTGCAGGTAAACCATGCTTCCTTGTGTTCCGAGTATTGAGTCAATACTGTCGCGTCCCCCATACCCTGACGAGGTGGTATTGGGAACGTCCTAACCCAGAGTTCCTTCTGGAACTCCAGGTCAACTGCCTAAGACGGGTCACACTTCTTCCTTCACACACAAGCTTACGTAGGCCACATGGTTCCTTGCGGTGCAAGGAACTTGTGAGGTGCAGGGACTCCTTTTCTCGAGTGCGACTCACTCGGATTCTGAGTCCCCGGGTAAAGCCAAAGCCAGTATGGCTGGGGACTTTCCACCCTTCCTAAGGGATAAGTCACCCTTTGTAAATAGCGTGGTTTGTATTTCGGTTACGGAACAAATGACAAATTCGAAGATAATTTGTATTTTTCCTAACCATACAAACCTTAGCTATTTACACATATTTGCCCGCCAGCCCTGTCCCCCAAGACAAGTCCTACCTCTAAGTGAAAGTGAGTATTCACCTGTGTGTGAGGGGGAGGAGGGGTAGCTAGCTACCACTCCCCTACCCCCCCGCTAACTAGCGCGGGGGTAATACACCCTCGTTAAATTCTAATGGCTCGCCATTTCAGCTACGCTAAAAGTAATACCCTTTGTAAATAGCTAAGGTTTGTATGGTTAGGAAAAATACAAATTATCTTCGAATTTGTCATTTTATTGTATCATACTACAGTTGCTAAGCAACCACAGTGCATGGAGCACAGGGCGCCTCCTCAGGACGCTCTTCGCCGCACTCTTGGTCGTGAAGTTACGAGGACGGATACTCGCTTCCTTTTTACGATTAGACATCCACATTCGTCCCCACATACCCTTATGGTGTTTAGTGCTTCTGTCTTGCGTGACTGTTATTCACAGTCGCTTGCATTTCTATTTATCGGTGAGTTACGAGTGAGTGTGTCATGGCTAGAAAGCCAAATATTATGGGTTCGTGCCCCAGCCATGATGGATAGCCCTGTGGCACCTTCATGAGTTGGGTAGAGATTGATCTGCACCCTGTTTGTCCCCCTTGCCGTGGTAAGAAAAATTCAGTGGAATTACCATGCGAGTAATGTGGGGAGTTGCTATCCTCCCAGTAGTTGAGATATCGTTCTCGTTGCAAGAAACGAACTAAGGGAGATTGCTCTCCTTCTTAGTCTTCTGCCGGCAGTGACAAGAAACAAAAGTTTGTTTCTGATGTGAAAGTTATCCCCCAACCAGGTCCTTTGTGTCAGGAACCCACTGAGGCTCCAGTCACGGATGGTGATGGCCACTATAATCTTGTTAATATTATATCACTTGCTGTTAATAATGTACAGTAAGAACTTGAGCCAGTACTTGTAGTGGATCCTTTGGCTATGGCCTCTGCTCTCCCAGAGCCAGATCCAATATCGGTACCCTCAGTCCCTGATTACTCAGTTATGATTAGATCTCCCTCACCTCCAAGTGTGTTGAATGGAGAACCTTACATGTGTAATTAGCCAGAGAAGATCTTTCTGCTTATGTAAGTATCTCCAATCCGAGGTTTGAAAGTCTCTCTGCACTACCGATCGCGAAATCTTGAGTTGAGCCTGCCATTTCCCCTCGTACTGAAGCAGCCTTGTTGAAAGACTTATTACCAGTCTCCACCTCATTTTGAAAACTTTAAATCAATCAATCAATCAATCAATCCCACAAGAAGGCTTGCCTCGTACACCCAGGGATCCTCTGTATCGATCTCCTCTAAAGAGTTCCCAGTACGTGATACAAGACATGTCATCCCTTTATTACAAGGGTGGTTGGACCGCTTTGGCGTTGTCCACGTCACAAGACTTATTCTAAACAAGTGTCTTTGTCTCCTTTTAAGCCTACTAGTACGAAGAAGTCGAGTGTGACAAAATCCTCTTTAATTAGTGAGAACCCCCCTTCAGACTCCACCCCACATTTCCTTATGTTCTCAGATGCTTGTCGCCAAGGTAGGGGTGCTCACCTAGGAAGGGAGCAAATCTCAGGCCTATGGTCAGAAGATGACAAGGCCTTTCGCATTGACTTCATGGAGATGAAAGCAGCGCAACTAGGGTTACTCCACTTCAGAGAATCTCTGAAAGATCACTTTGTTGCTGATTAGTGAAAATTCCATGGTAGCGACCTATATCTCCAAACAAGGAGGTGCAGCCTCTCTTCTGGTATGCTAACTAGCAGTCGAGATACTCAGGTGGGCTAAGACCCAGGCAATCTCCCTCTCTGCAAGGTTCATCCTGGGGACAAGAAATGTCATTGTCGACCATCTGAGTCGACCAGGGACGACAGTTGGTTCAGAATAGTCCTTATTTCCTCTAGTGGAAAAGAGACTTTTGATTTTGTGGGGTTCCCCTTTTCTGGATATGTTTGCCAATTAGCTGAATAACAAACTCCCAGTATACTGTGTTGTTCACCAGTCCTAGACCAAACTGCAGTAACAGAAGATGATTTTCCATACCCATGGGATGGACTAGACTTTTACGCCTTTCCACTGTTCTGTATGATTTGTCAGACATTGAACAGAGTCCGAACATTCCAGGGAGTCAGAGCAATGCTAGTAGCTCCAAAGTGGCCAACAGTGAAGTGGTATTCAGACCTGCTGGAACTTCTCATGGAAGTTCCAAGAGAATGGCCAAACTTGCTACGACAACCACACAGAAAGTTCCAAGACACTATGTTTTGCCTGTCACTTCATGGCTGGAAACTATGCAGCATCTCCGAAAGAAAGGCTTTTCGAGACCAATTACGAAACAACTTAACAGATATCTGTCTGTAGCAGTCTACAAAGCCAGGTGGAAAATCTTCTGTGATTGATGTTGTAGGGGGAATATTGCTTCATTTAAGGCTATTATTTCCCTGACTGGAGACTTTTTGGTGCTCATGAGGAACAAAAAATCCCTTTGTCATTGCTGTAAAAGGCTACCGCTCAGCCTTGAGCTAGATCTTCAAACTGAAAGGGCCTGACTCTTGTTCATGGGCATTCTCAGCTCTCATTCAGTTTCGAGCAGTTGTGTCCTCCTCGAGAACTCGAACCCCCTTCCTGGGATGTGACTAATGTTGTCAGGGCCTTAAGGAAAGTCCCTTACTAACCCATGCATAAAGCCTAAGACAGGAACCTTACCTTACAAGACCCTCTTCCTCTTTGCCTTAGCTTCAGCCAAGGAAGTAAGAGAGTTGCATGGTCTATTTCATCTTGCATCACATTCCATAAGGTGGTTGAAGACGTTATCAAATTTGACCCTCTCGTGATCTTGTCTCAAAAAGGCAACTGATGACCTTGATGACATGTTACTCCATCCTGTGAGAGCATCTCGTAAATATCTAAGCACTAGTTGCTCCAAAAACAATTTCAATTTGGTTAAGAGAAACAAAAATCACTCTGTAGCACAAGTCGTCAAAGCTGGTGTGTGGAAGACAGAACACTTTTACGGACCATTATCTTTGAGATTGTACGTACAGATCTTTGAACTCTTTCTCTCTAGGCCCTATTATTCCAGCACAACAAATAATCTAATTGTACGCTCCGTGTAACTTTTTCTTCATAGGTATTAATTATTCGGTTTTATAAGGGTAAGGGTATGTAATGGGACCATTATCTTTGAGACTGTACGTACAGGTCTTTGGACTCTTTCTCTTTAGGTCCTATTATTCCAGCACAAAAAATAATCTAATTGTATGCTCTTACAGGGCGTGGAACTTTTTCATCAAAGGTATCAATTATTCTTTGTTTTGTAAGGGTATGTAATGGATCGGAGTTGTGGGGAATGAAAGTGATGGAGAGACAGAAATTGAATGTGTTTGAGATGAAGTGTCTAAGGAGTATGGCTGGTGTATCTCGAGTAGATAGGGTTAGGAACGAAGTGGTGAGGGAGAGAACGGGTGTAAGAAATGAGTTAGCGGCTAGAGTGGATATGAATGTGTTGAGGTGGTTTGGCCATGTTGAGAGAATGGAAAATGGTTGTCTGCTAAAGAAGGTGATGAATGCAAGAGTTGATGGGAGAAGTACAAGAGGAAGGCCAAGGTTTGGGTGGATGGATGGTGTGAAGAAAGCTCTGGGTGATAGGAGGATAGATGTGAGAGAGGCAAGAGAGCGTGCTAGAAATAGGAATGAATGGCGAGCGATTGTGACGCAGTTCCAGTAGGCCCTGCTGCTTCCTCCGGTGCCTTAGATGACTGCGGAGGTAGCAGCAGTAGGGGAGCTAGCATTATGAAGCTTCATCTGTGGTGGAAATGTGGGAGGTTGGGCTGTGGCACCCTAGCAGTACCAGCTGAACTCGGTCGAGTCCCTGATTAGGCTGAAGGAACATAGAGAGTAGAAGTCCCCTTTTTGTTTTGTTTCATTGTTGGTGTCGGCTACCCCACAAAATTGGGGGAAGTGCCTTGGTATATGGATGGATGGACGTAATGGGTATCAAGGCAGATGCTGATCATGGTTGGACTTGAAGCTTCACTTGGATTGCACCCTAATTCAATTAAGAATTTTTAAATATTTAACTTAGCCGGTGAATATATAATAGCTGCAACTCTGCGGCTCGACAGAAAACATACTAAAAAACTCGCGAGCGATCGCTATGAAGGTTGCGGGTGTGCCCACCAGCGCCAACTGTCGGCCAGATACCACTCTTGTATGTAAACAAAACCTTCAATTCTTCTCTGTCGACGTTGACGACAAGACGTATCAATACTCGCTGTAGAACCTGGAGTTTTCTCAACATATTTGGTGAAGTACTTCATTTTGGTTTGAGCTTTCGCAGTGCAGGTGTTTTATCTTCATCTTAAATCTTGAACTCGTTTTTGGATAGATTTAATTTTTGATGACAAAGAGAGTATGGACTTTCTTTGACTTTTAAATGGCCGACCCTTCCCTTAGACGGAAGTGTGTTTAGGCTTTTAGCAATTATCTTATCACGTTATAAATTAATTATAGATTTTCCTCTATATATTTTATATCTCACCGCCTTTATTAGGCCTCTCCGATTAACTTTCCATTTATAATAAACATAAAAATAAATTTTAATGATTTGTTTATATGCGACCTTTCCTGAGAGTAGGCGGTCCTATCTTGGAAACCGAAGTTAAACAACTTTGAGCCCTTTCAATCGTAAATAACTTTTAAAGAGCTAATGATTTAAAACTTTTTAAATGAATATTTTTTAATAGATATTTTATGAAAGATTTTCTTTGAATAGTCTTCGTACTGTTTCAAAGATGAACTAACGTTTAGTTTATTTATGCTACGCAGTTTGCGCTCTATCGTTACGATAGAGAGAGAGAGTATCACGGTTTCACTTTGCAGAAAGAGTAAATCGATTCTGACGTTTTGTTCATTCTTCTTTCAAAGCTTAAATGTTTTAAATTCTTTTTTAAAGGAACTTTTTAATTGAAAAACCTTTCAGTTTTTTTCCTTTGGTCAAATAACATGTTTTTTTGACGAAACATAAGTGGGCTCTTCTCTTAGGTGCGAAATCAAGAGAGAGAGAGAGAGAGAGAGATAGAGACGGAGGGAGAGAGAGGAGAGAAAACGTTCCGTTCAAGCGGGTAACGTTGTTCTCGAGTTACTCTCGTCCCTAGTCTCTGTATGGGGAGAAAGGATAAAACGTTTTTAGTTTTTTACAGTGAACCCTCGCTACTTCGCGGTTCGACAATCGCGGATTCACCACTTCGCGGGGTTTTCCCATAACTCATATATATATACATATCGCGGATTTTCCGGAAAATTTGAAAATACCGTGAAATCTGAAGACAACCAAATACGATATTTTGTTACCTGTAATTCCATTAATACTGTAATTAGTAATATCTGTTCTTACTGATTGTTCATTGCATTACATATGATATATAATTCAGCACAGAAAGAAATAAAACACGAAAAGAGAATGTGATCATACGATAATTCAGTACTGTATACAGTAGGTAGTAAAATTAAATCGAACATGAAACGCAAATCAGATGCAGTCATACCATATTAGAATGGTGTGTACTGTAATGGATGTGCTTCTTTTCCATGAATCTTTTGTATGTATACGTACGTAGTACAGTACTGCATCCAATAATATTCTTTGTTGTAAAAATCACATTTCGAATAAGCGTACGAGAGAGAGAGAGAGAGAGAGAGAGAGAGAGAGAGAGAGAGAGAGAGGCGTAAAATAGCGTACGTAAAGCTGTATTATTATTGTTATTATTATTATTATTGTTGTTGTTAATAAAATTATTATTGTTATTATTATTATCATTATTATTATTATTATTACTGTACAGTATTATTATCATTATTTATTATTATTACGGTATTGTACTTAATCTACGTACGTTCGGTATGCGCGGGGCATCTTCTATGAGTAGGTAACCAACGCATCATAGTACTGTAAGACGGGTTGTGATTGGTTCAAGCGCTGATAGATGATGAATCAGAACTCAAGTTTTGTTATCTAGCCTGTGATTGGTGTTTTGCCCGCATCTCCTACCTGCAGCATCAAAGTTCTCGCGGGGCTGGATCGTTCACTCTCTGTTACCGCGTATCGCTGAGTAGACGTTCTTAAGTGTGTGAATCTGTGCTGTGTGCGACTTTTTTAAGTTGAACTTTTTGTTACTGTAAATCCTACTGTAATGGCTCCCAAGCGTTCTGCTTCTCTTAAGGCTGGTAGTGAGCCTAAACGCCACCGAAGGATGATGACGATAGCTGAGAAGGTTACGCTTCTCGACATGTTAAAAGATGGTAGAAGTTACGCGGCCGCCGGCCGCCATTTTGGCATCAACGAATCTACTGTTCGCTATATCAAGAAGGACGAGGCGAACATTAGAAAGACGGCTGCAATCACCTTTAGCAGATCAGCGAAGCGAGTCGTTACAACGCGTAATAAAACGATCGTACGCATGGAAGGTGCTTTAGCTGTGTGGATTGCCGACTGCCGGAAGAAGAACATAGCGTTGGATACGAACACCATCCAAACAAAGGCTTTGAGCTTATATGAGAATTTTGCTGCAAAGGAACCTAAAGACGACGACGGCAACCATGCTGAAGATGATGATGATGCAGATGATCCTCAACCAGGGACATCCACTGATTCCCAGCCTCAGAAACGTTTTTCCGCAAGCAAAGGATGGTTCGCGAAGTTTCAGAAACGCTTCGCCCTGAAAAGCGTTTCCCTGCATGGGGAGTCTGCTTCCGCTGAAACTTACGTGAACCAGACGTTCAAGAATATTATCGCCGAAGGTGGATACAAGCCGGAACAAGTCTTTAATATGGATGAGACTGGCTTGTTTTGGAAGAGAATGCCGTCGCGAACTTTCCTGTTCAAAGAGGAAGCCAAAGCCTCTGGCTTTAAAGCATTCAAGGATCGCGTTACCCTCGTGATGTGTGGCAATGCTGCTGGATTTTTGTTAAAGCCGGGGCTTATTTATAAGTCGAAAAATCCTCGCGCTTTGAAAAATAAAAATAAGAATCTCCTTCCCGTGTACTGGATGCATAATCAAAAAGCATGGATTACGAAGATGCTGACCTCCAACTGGTTCCATCAGTGTTTTATCCCGCAAGTCAGCAAATATCTCTTAGAGAAGGGCTTGCCATTCAAGATCCTTCTCCTTATGGATAACGCTGGTGGACACGCAACTGACCTGTCGCATGAGGGCATTCAGGTTGAGTTCCTGCCACCCAACACCACGTCATTAATTCAACCGATGGACCAGGGGGTTATCAGGGCGTTCAAGGCCCTCTACACGAAGAATACCTTGGCGGACCTCGTTGCGTGTGTGGATGCTGCCCAAGATGACGAGGATGAAGATTTTAACTTGAAGGCGTACTGGCGGCAGTACACCATAGCCACGTGCCTGCAGAATATTCAGAAGGCACTCCAAGAGATGAAACCTGCAACCGTGAATGCGAGCTGGAAGAAGTTGTGGCCCGATATTGTTTACGACGACAAGGGATTTACTCCGTCGGAAATCCAACACTCTGCAATACGGAAATCTGTGCAGTTGGCTGCCATAATTGGAGGTGACGGGTTTGGCGACATGACGACTGAAGACGTCGACGAGTTGTTGGACTGCCATTCCCAGCCCCTAACTGACGCAGACCTCGAAGACCTGACGAAATCGGCAAGTGAGGAAGAGAGTGATGCCCAGGAAGAGACCCAAGAAAATGTCGAAGAAACGGGCTTAACATTAGAATGGCTTGCCAAGGCCTGCAACCATGCGAAGGAGTTGAAAAAAATGTTGCAAGAGTGGGACGAGGATATGGTTCGCTCGATGCAATTCTGCAACAAGGTTGATGACTTAATGACTCCCTACAAAATGCTCTTGGATCGAAAAAAGAAGCAGCGGCAACAACTTCCGATCACAATGTTCTTCCAGCCTCGCAAAAAAGAGCCAGTTCCTCCTGCTAGTACGCCTTCGGAAGAAATTGAAGTTTCCCAGGAAGAAGTTGAAGAGGTGTCCCAGGAAAAGACACCTCCGTCTGAAGAGACGTAAAATACTATCATTGGCTGCACAGTAGAACACATCATCAGCTTCATCATCATCATTTCTACTGTGCAGCAAATTCATCGCCATCACCATTCAAGTTTTTCTTCAACTTCTTTCGTGGTGAGTACAGTAACAATCTTTATTTTTTACTTTAATATTCTTACTGTACATTCTAAAACTGTATTTGTGCCTGTTTTATAGTTTAGTACTGTACGTACTGTATGCATTAAGTTAAAGGGAAGGTTTTAAAAGTCTACATGTTGTAACCTATCATATTTTTTTTGTTTAAAATTTACATTTATGTACGTAAAACAATCTCTCTCTCTCTCTCTCTCTCTCTCTCTCTCTCTCTCTCTCTCTCTCTCTCTCTCTCTCTCTCTCTCTCTCTCTCTCTCTCTCTCTCTCTCGTAAATTGTTTTCCTGCTTTGCTACATACAATACTGTATAATTTATATTTGTAAGGTAACATATTTTGTAAATGCTTTTACTGTAAATACTGTATGTACTGCATCATTATTTATCACTATCATCATGCGCGTTAAATGCCTTGTTTGTTCTGAGCGTGGTTGTTTACTGAGCGTACACGCCGTCGTTTCAGGCGGCGTCATAAAGAAAAACATTTCATTTGGAAGTCCTAAGAAAAATACGTAAACTAAAACATTGGTAATAAACAAATCAACATACAGTACTGTATAATCAATATAATCGATGCAAAAACTAACCTATACATATATGTGTACTGTACACTAAATGAGTTTGTTTCTTCATTATGATCAGAGATGAACGTAAACAAAACATTGGTTGCCATTTTTTATCGTGCTTTTTAGGTGTTTAGGAAACGCATGATATAAAATCGCCTTTAATATTTGTGCCTGTTTTAGTTTAGGGTGCTGTAGTACATGCATTAAGTGTTCTGTACATTAAAGGGTGGTTTGTTAACAGTACTACGTACAAGGGAAGGTTTTAAAAGTCCGAATATACATGTTAAATAAATAGGTAAATATGATGTCACTACTTCGCGGATTTTCACCTATCGCGCCCGCGTCTGGAACCTATCTACCGCGATAAACGAGGGTTCACTGTATTCTCGTCCCCAGGCAATGTACGGTGAGAGATTGAAAACGTAGTTTTGAATGAACTAGTGTTTAGTCTCTTCCCCAGCCACTGAATTTTTTATCTTAAAAGATGTTTACTGTTTTTTGCTGGTATTAATGTGCTTGCATTATACGACTGATTTCGCAATTACTACCTTTTGATGAGGGTAGAATTGCGTGCTTCAGGTAGAAATCAGTAAAAGTTTCGATTTCAGTGAAATAAGTGCAAAACAGAAAATTGTCGTGATAAAGTGATATTGCGCAAAGTGTTATCAGTGTTGCGACCGAGGGTTCGTCTGTTCGTGCCTGTCGTTCGCCTAGTCCGGGACCTCTTGCAAGCTCCCAAGCCCAGGGGAGAAGTAATGTCGTACGACTTATGGGTTCGAGAGGCCTTGATCAGCGAACAGACGTTCTCTCTATGGTATCGGGTGTATCTTACCAAGATCACCCCTACCATAAGGCGAGAGAGACGATTTTCTCCTCGTCATCCGAAGGCTTTTCGCATAAGAAACCTGAAACAAGGTTTCGAGGCCCTTAAGCGAAAGTCAGTCCTTTCAGGACAGGTCCAGCGTCCTGGTTGTAGCCATTAGGACAGCTCTGACCCTATGCAGTCATCGGAAGACTGCTCGCCGCCTAACAAAAGCGTAACACAGACTCCGAGAGTCTTTTTGTTGGCAAGGTTTTGCGGTCACAGACGTTACCCTCGTCTCTTACCGCAACCATTTCCGTTGATCCTAAATGGGTTGTACGGCAAGACATGCAGAATAAGCTTGCCTCCCTTATGGAAGACTATTCTGCCGATAAGTCCGTTGAGCCTAGCCGTTTATCTCATCGAGATCCTGGCTTTCAGCCACCCTAACGTTCCTTTGTGCGTCCTGTTGACGTTGGCGTAGCTAAGTCACGTCAGTCAGGTTGTTTAGAACGACACTCGATGCGGTCTCGTGTGGATTTTCAGCCACATTTGGACGTTAGGCCTCTTGCTGATGCTCCTGTTGACGTTCAGGACGTTCGCTAACAATCGGAGTTGACTTGTTTTGACGCTGAGCGTCAACCTCCGCATTCTAGAGTTGTTTTGACTGCTCAGTCTAGGCGGTCAAAGCAGTCTCGAGTGGACGCTGTGCGTCCTCAAGCACCTGTTGTTGTTGACAGTTCACAGACTGTCAAGCAGTTGCATGACGTTGCGTCCTGGTCCGCTACTAATGCACCTGTGCGTGTGGACTCTGCTTGTAAAGCATTGCCACCACGGTAGGTCTCTCCCTTGCTTGAGACTCGGCTATTATCAGACAAGGTTCCTTCAGATGAGGAAGTTGCTGTTCCCCCTCCTACTGATATTCCCTTGAGGACTCTGTCAGACGGAGAGGAGCCTAAAGCTGCTTAGCCCTCTATGGACTTTAAATAAATCATGCTGATTTTTAAGGATCTTTGTCCGGATCTTTTTGTAACTGCTGCTCCTCGTTCGCCTAAACGTCAGAGCTTACACTAGGCCTAGCTACTTCGAAGCCGTTGTTTTATAAGCTAGTGCTCTCTCGCTCTCCTAGAGAGCTTTAAGTTTGCTAGGCGACTGGTTTATCACCAGGAGGAGTTTGGGGGATACAGCCTTTGCTTTCCCTTTTTTTAAACTGGCTTATAGAGCGAGAGTCTGATATGACACGAGAGAAGTTCTCGGCTTGGGAGTTCCTGCCTCTGCCCAGATAGACTTCTCAAACCTCATAGACTCTCCCTGGCGCCTGGCCATGAGACGCTCCAAGATTTTACAGGTCAACTTCACAGCTGTTTTCGAGCCTTTGAAGTTTTGCTGTACAATTATGTCATGCATAAACAAGGCTTTCAGGGATGGCTCCAATGATCTGACAGCCACGTTCTCTGCAGGAATAAGTCCCTCAGGGATGGCTCCATGATTTGGCAGCCATGTTCACTGCAGGAGTACGTAAGAGGCAAGTGCGCTCAATGTGTTCATTGTCAAGACAAACTTCACGATGAAGTCTACCAGGCTGTCTTGACAGCATTTATGGAAGGCGACTGGATGGTCTCTCTCGACCTTCAGGAGGCATACTTCCACATTCCTATACACCCGGATTCCCAACCGTTTCTGAGGTTTGTTTACAGGAATGTGGGGTACCAGTTTCGAGCTATCGGGGATCCAAGCCTCCCTGTACTTGGACGACTGGCTTCTCAGAGCATCGTCCAGCCTTCGCTGTCTGCAGGATCTACATTGGACGTTGAGTCTGGCCAGGGAGTTGGGACTTGTGGTCAACCTAAAAGTCCCAACTGATCCCATCCCAGATTATTCTATTTTTGGGGATGGAGATTCGCAGTCAAGCCCTGCTCGAAGTCCAACTAATGCTGAAAAGAAAACGTTTATTCAGTCAGGAGTTGGAACAGTCTCGTAGGGACTCTCTCATCCCTGGAGCAGTTTGTCTCACTAGGGAGACTACCCCTTCTGCCTCTCCGGTTCCATCTAGCCTCTCACTGGAACTAGGACAAGACATTAGAGACGGTATCATTCCCAGTCTCCGAACCAATACAGGCATGCCTGAAATGGTGGGACAGCAATATCAGTCTGAGAGAGGGACTATCCCTAGCAGTCAAGAACCCAAACCACGTGTTGTCCTCAGACGCGTCGGGTTTGGGTTGGGTGCAACCCTGGACGGTCGGGAATGCAAGGGTCTGTGGACCTCAAGTCAGAAGAGCATGCACATCAACGGCAAGGAGCTATTAGCAGTCCACTTGGCCTTGATGATATTAGGAAGCGTCTTCGAAACTAAGTGGTAGAGGTCAACTCAGACAACACCACAACTTCGGCGTACATCTCCAAGCAAGGAGGCACACACTCCTTCACGCTGCTCGAGATCGCAAGGGACCTTCTCTTATGGTCTAGAATTCGAGGCATCTCCCTGTTGACGAGATTCATCCAGGGGGACTTGAACGTCTTGGCAGACTGTCTTAGTTGGAGGGGTCAGGTGATACCCACGGAATGGACCCTCCACAAGGACGTGGGCAAGAGTCTTTGGGCTTCTTGGGGTCAACCAACCATAGACCTCTTTGCCTCCTCGTTGACCAAAAGGTTACCAATCTTTTGCTCTCCAGTCCTAGATACAGAAGCAATCTACATAGACGCGTTTCTACTGGATTGGTCTTTTATGGACTTACATGCATTCCCACCATTCAAGATAGTCAACAAGGTACTGCAGAAGTTCGCCTCTCACGGAGGGACAAGGTTGACGTTGGTTGCTACCCTCTGGCCCGCGAGAGAGTGGTTCACCGAGGTACTTCAATGGCTGGTAGACTTTCCAAGAAGTCTTCCTCTAAGGGTAGATCTGTTACGTCAGCCCCACGTGAAGAATGTCCATCAAAGACTCCCCGCTCTTCGTCTGACTTCCTTCACACTATCGAAAGACTCTCAAGAGCTAGAGGTTTTTCGAAGGAGGCAGTCAGTGCGATTGCAAGAGCTAGGAGAGCTTCTACTATTAGAGTATACCAGTCGAAGTGGGAAGTCTTTCGAGACTGGTGCAAGTCAGCATCTGTGTCC